>NW_027141080.1:0-239132 GCF_036365525.1 Heterodontus francisci
GGTGAGGGCGAGAGAGACGGATGGGGTGAGGGGGAGAGAGACTGATGGGCTGAGGGAGAAAGAGAGTGAGAGAGAGAGAGAGATGGGCTCAGGGAGAGAGAGACGGATGGGGTGAGGGAGAGAGAGGGAGGGAGAGAGAGAGAGATAGAGAGAGAGATGAGGTGAGGGAGAGAGAGACGGATGGGGTGAGGGAGAAGGAGAGAGAGAGAGAGAGATAGAGAGAGAGATGGGATGAGGGAGAGAGAGACGGATGGGCTGAGGGAGAGAGACACGGATGGGGTGAGGCAGAGAGAGGGAGAGAGAGAGATAGAGAGACAGAGAGAGAGATGGGGTGAGGGAGAGAGAGCGAGAGAAAGATACGGAGATGGGCTGAGGGAGAGAGAGAGACAGAGAGATGGGCTGAGGGAGAGAGAGAGACGGATGGGCTGAGGGAGAGAGAGGGAGAGAGAGAGAGTGATAGAGAGAGAGATGGGGTGAGGGAGAGAGAGCGAGAGAAAGATACAGAGATGGGTTGAGGGAGAGAGAGAGAGAGAGAGATTGACTGAGGGAGAGAGAGAGAGGGATGGGCTGAGGGAGAGAGAAAGAGAGAGAAAGATACAGAGATGGGCAGAGGGAGAGAGAGCGAGAGAGAGAGATAGAGATGGCGTGAGGGGGAGAGAGAGAGATGGGCTGAGGGAGAGAGAGAGAGAGAGATGGGCTGAGGGAGAGAGAGAGAGAGAAAGATAGAGAGCTGGGCTGAGGGAGAAAGAGAGAGAGAAAGCTACAGAGATGGGGTGAGGGAGAGAGAGAGAGAGAGATGGGGTGAGGCGGAGAGAGACGGATGGGCTGAGGGGGAGAGAGAGAGAGGAAGATAGAGAGATGTGGTGAGGGAGAGAGAGAGAGACGGGGTGAGACGGAGATAGACGGATGGGCTGAGGGAGAAAGAGAGAGACAAAGATACAAGAGAGAGAGACAGACAGATGGGGTGAGGGAGAGAGAGAGACAGATGGGGCTGAGGGGGAGAGAGAGAGAGAGATGGGGTGAGAGAGAGAGAGAGAGACACAGATGGGCTGAGGGGGAGAGAGAGAGAGACAGATGGGCTGAGGGGGAGAGAGAGAGAGATAGAAATGGGCCGAGGGAGAGAGAGCGAGAGAAAGATACAGAGATGGGGTGAGGGAGAGAGAGAGAGAGACGGGTGAGGCGGAGAGAAACGGATGGGCTGAGGGAGAAGGAGAGAGACAAAGATACAAGAGAGAGAGAGAGACAGATGGGGTGAGGGAGAGATAGAGAGACAGATGGGGCTGAGGGGGAGAGAGAGAGAGAGAGATGGGGTGAGGGCGAGATAGATAAAGATAGGGTGAGGAAGGGAGAGTGACGGGTAAGGAGGAGAGATAGAGTCTGGCTGAGGGACAGAGAGAGAGCAAGAGAGAGAGAGAGACACCATAAGGGAGAGAGTGAGGAATAAAATGTCTCAAAGGGGTAGGACGGGCAAGAGGGACTAAATGGCCTCCTCCTGTCTTCCGAAAGGATTTATTAATATTACATCCTGAAATAAACAAGGTCGTGATGATCATTTTTGGCAAATAAAATGGAATTAATTAGCAACAGGTTCTCCTTTAAAATTATTAATCTGAATTCACAATATTACTTGTGTGAATTTCGATAATTTGCTGTTTATTAACATAACTGAATAAATAAATATTGGAAGATTCAATGTCACATTGTTCCCATCCTTGTTCAAACTCCTACTGACTCACTCGAAGGTTGAAACCGAAGGAGCAGTTCTGAAGGTGCGAGGTTCCTTTAAGAGGTTGGGACTGTCCCTCTCCCTGCTCCCCCTTGGGGTCACAGTGCTGGGTCAGGGGTCACAGACACTGGGATTGACCCATGACTCCCTGACTCCAAAGACAAGAAAAGGAAAGCAAAAATTCTCCTGGTCCCTGTGAAATCAGATTGACAATAAATTTAAACCCCGAGAGTGAAATATAAAAGGAGAACAGAGAGATTCTGATGTTTGTAAAAACATGATTTACACAGAGGGAAGTGTTTGTGTTTATCTGTCTAAGTTGGTCAATGTGAATATATGTGTCTCTGTGAATATATGTGTCTCTGTGTGGGTTTCTCTCTCTCTCGGTCAGTGGGAATGGATGTGTCTGACTGTGGATTTCTATGTGTGTGTGTTTATCTGGACATGTTAGTCTGCCTGTGTTTATGTGACTGTCTTTGTGTCTGTGTGTGTCTTTGTGTCTCTGTGTTTGTGTTTCCAATTCTGGATGTGAGGGTGGGAGAGGACACAGAAGGACACTCTCTAATCTCTTATTAAAGATCTTTCATCTTAACAACTCCGATGAATGGACAGAAATATTCTCCACAAAATATCAAGCAGTTGTATCTTAATACTTGTCAGGACAGAAGTGCCTCTCTCAAACACGGCCTATGTTAGGTTTATATGGGCTGATGATATCAAGTTAGGTGGGACAGTAAGCTGTGAGGAGGGCACAAAGAGACTGCAAAGGGAGATTGACAGGTTAAGTGAGCGGGCAAGGAAGTGGCAGCTGGAATATCATGCGGAGAGATGTGAGGTTCTTCACTTTGGCAGGAAGAATAGAAACACAGAACATTTTTCAAATGGTGAGAAACGATGAAATGTTGGTATTCAGAGGGATTTGGGTGTCCTTGTACATAAATCACAGAAAGTTAACATGCAGGTACAGCAAATGGAGTGTTGGCCTTTATTGCAAGGGGGTTAGAGTACAATAGTGAGGAAGTCTTGCTGTAATGGTACAGGGTTTGGTGAGCCCACACCTGGAGAGAGACGGAGTGAAGGAGAAGGTGAGGAATAAGAAGTCCCAAAGGTGTTACACAGGGTGCATTATAAAACAAAATCTGATACCAAACCCACATGAGGAGAGATTAAGGCTGATGACCAAATGTTTGGTCAAAGAGGTTAGTTTTAAGGAACGTCTTTAAGCAGGAATGAGAGATCGAGAGAGACGGAGAGGTTTAGGGAAGGAATTCCCCAGTGTTAACAGGCAGTGACATTAATTCCTGATTGCCGGTAGAGATTTGTTAGGAAAGGGTATTAATGTTTACGGAGCCGAGACAGTTCGATGTGGAGAAGGAGCAAATCAGCCATGACCTGAATGAATGGGCAGGACAGTCTCGAGGGGACGAATGGCCTCCTCCTGTCATTGTAAGGGCTTTATTAATATCCCTGCCAATGCATTGATGGTTTTCTGTTTCACAAAAATGACCAGGTTGGGGTTCTCTCTAAACCCTCCCGCCAGCCTTGGAACGACTCACGGATTCATGTCTAAGGGAACTGGTCAATTGTTCTGGTAGAATTTCCCACTTTGCTGATGGGTTAATAAAGCAGATGGGATCCTGAGCTTTATAAACAGGTCTAGAGTATAAAAGTCAGGAAGTGATGCTAAACCTTTATAAAATAATAGTTTGTCCTCGGCTGCAGTATTGTGTCCAATTCTGGTTAACAAAACTGAGGCTCATGGGATAGGAGGGCCTGTGTCAGCTTGGATCAAAAATTGGTGAAAGGACAGAAAGCAGCGAGTTGTGGTAAATGGTTGTTTTTCAGACTGGAAGATGGTAGACAGCAGTGTTCCCCAAAAGTCAGTGCTTTTTGTCAAATTTTAATATTTGCCGATGATAACAAACTTGGAGGAGATGCAAACAGTGAGGATGACTCCAATCGACTACAACAGGACATAGATAGTTGAGCAGAATGGGCAGACAAGTGTCAGAAGGAATTTAATACAGGGAAATGTGAGGTGATGTATTTTGGCAGAAGGGATAGGGAGAGGCAATATAGACTTAATGGCCCAGTTCTAGAGAGTGTGCAGGGACAGAGGGACCTGGGGATACATGGACATACATCTTTGAAGGTGGCAGGACATATTGAGAAAGTAGTCAGCAAAGCATATGGGGTCTTGGGCTTCATAAATAGAGATTTTGAATACAAAAGCATGAAAGTTATGCTGAATGTTTATAAGCCTCTGGTTAGGCCACGACCAGAATACTGCATCCAATTCTGGTGACCACACTTTAGGAAGGATGTGAGGGTCCATTGGAGGGAGCAGAGGGGATGGTGGTTCCAGAGATGGGGGATTTTAGCAAAGTGGACTGGAAACAGCTACTTGAAGGTCAATCAGTGTCAGAGCAGTAAGAGTTACTGAGGGTTGAGAACAAATATGTTCACACAAAGACAAACAGGGTGGGACTCCCAAATCTAGAGCCCCTTGGATGTCAAGGATCAAACCGGGTAGGATAAGGCACAAGAGGGAAGCTTATGTCAGATACCGAGAGCTCAATACCACAGAAAGTGTCGAAAGTTCAGGGGTGAAATTCAAAAGCAAATTAGGAGAGCAAAGAAATGGCCGGAAAATAATATTACCAAGTAAAAGCAAAGAAATCACAAAGATGTTTTATAAATACATTAAGAGCACGAGGATAACTAAGGATAGAGTATTAGGGACCAAAAAGGGAATGTGTGTGTGGAGGTGGGAGATGTGGGCATGGTTCATAATGAATACTTTGTGTCCGTCTTTATAAAAGAGGGGGAACAATGCAGATATTCTAGTGAAAGAGGAGGAGTGTGAAATATTGGATGGGATAAACAGAGTGAGAGGGAAATAATAAGGGGTTTGGCATCTTTGAAAGTGGATAAATGGTCAGGCCTGGATGCATTGGAATCAGTTCAGAGAAGGTTCACTCGGCTGATTCCTGGGATGAAGGGGTTGTCTTATGAGGAATGGTTGAACAGGTTGGGACTATACTCATTGGAGTTGAGAAGAATGAGAGGTGATCTTATTGAAACATACAAGATTCTGAGGGGACTTTACAGGGCGGATGTTGGGAGGATGTTCCCCTTGTGGAGGAGTCTTGAACTAGGGGGCACAGTTTAAAAATAAAGGTTCTGCCATTTAAGACTGAGCTAGCGGTTGGTTAGGCTTTGGAATTCTCTTCCCCAGAAAGCAGTGGAGGTTGGGTCAATGACTATATACAAGGGAGTCAAGGGTTACGGGGGGCAGGCAGGAAAGTGGAGTTAAAGTCACTATCAGATCAATCATGATCGTATTGACTGGCAGAACAGGCTCGATGGGCTGAATGGCCTACTCCTGCTCCTATTTCTTTGGATCTACTGTATAAATTGGAGGGTTTTCTCTCCACTTTTTAAACCATTTTTATAGCAGAGACAGGGCCATGTGTAATATAAACACAGACAGGGTCCAGTGCAGACCTAACTAGTGCATTGATAACTGAGACTAGTGTAAAAGGTATCAAGGATACAGAATTGTAAATATACATTCAGGGGAAATTTTTTTAGGCCAGTATCTAGCAAGGTCAACAAGAGATGGGTCAGTTTTACACTTAGTTTTAGGGAATGAAGCTGAGCCGGTGGAAGGTGATTTAGAAAAAGTGGACTGGAAAAAGCTACTTGAAGGTAAATCAGTGTCAGAGCAGTGAGAGGGAATCATTTCATCTTGGAGGATTTATTATTCCAGAGTTATTTTTTATTTTCAGAGAAATTCAAATTCACAAGAGCCCAATGTGGGATTTGAACTCCTGCTTTTTCAGTCATTAGCTCAGGTTTTCAGATTACAAACTGTAAAAGACATTCACCTTCCTCCTGTTGTTACCTGACTGTCTCAGCTTTTGTATATTGTCCCCAATCTTGTTCTTTCATGTGTCGAAAGACTTTGATGTTATTCAGACATTGGTAAACCACTTCATTCTCTCAGGACATCGGCTGAAAGACATTCAGGGACACAATCCACAATCTAATTCACACCCTATTCAAGCAACCAAAATCTTCAACTCCATTCAAACACCCCGATATCCTGTCCCTGCACAGATAACTGACAGTTCCACAATGCAGGAATGTCTGAATGAGAAACCACATTTACCTGACACAACCCAAGCTCCAAATTGAATCATTAAGATATCGAAAATACCACAGAAATGTGACTTGTTCCTGGTAACAGTGAGACTGAAACATTTCAGGCTACTATTCAACCAGGAAGGATTCTGAGAAAAGTCAGGATCAGGATTGAAAGAGAAAGAGAGAGGGTGAAATGGAGAGAGAGAGAAAGAGACTGTCAGCTCCTGTATGTGTTAGGGTTCTCTGTTCCTTCACCTATTTTAACATTGTACCATTTAATTTCGATTGCCTCTCCCAGTCTTCCTTCCAAAATCCATCACTTCACATTTCTCAGCATTGAAGTTAACCTGCCATGTGTCTGTCCAATTTACCAGACTGCCAACAGCCTCCTGAAGTCTGCTACTATTCTCTTCTCTCTCTGCTACATTTCCAAAGATTTGTGTCATCTACAAACTTTAAAGTTCTGCCCCGTAAACCCAAGTCAAGTCATTAATATACAGAGTAAAGCTCCCTCTACACTGATCCATCAAACACTCCCAGGGCAGGAAGATCATGGGGTGGATACAAGAGTGAATCTCGCTCCACACTGTCCGAAACAGACAGAGAGAGAGAGAGACAGAATGAGAGAAACAGAGAGACACAGACCGACAGGGTGACTGAGAGAGAAAGAAGGATATTTAACATCGGACATAGGAAGAGGAGGCAATTTAACCCCTCAACCCTGTTCCAGCATTCAATGAGACCAGGGCTGATCTGTGATCTAACGAACACCATATATCCCACCTTTGCCCCTTATCTCTTAATACCTTTGGCGAACAAGAATCTATCAATCACAGATTTAAAAATTAACCAATAAGCCAGCATGACATTTCCACAACCAATATCATGAGGATGTGATGGCTCCCACAGTGGAATAGCTTGCCTGCTATTTAAAATGGAGGCTATTCCTTCTGGATCATCAAAAGTGTCCACCTGGGCCCCAACTTCATCTACATTTCTCCCTCTCCCGATGCTTTTTTTTTCTCCATACCTATCTCTTATATGACACAGCAGTGAAGGATGACATCAAATTAATATATCTTACATTCTCCCTTTCAATCCACTCCAACAAACTCTCTCTCAAACCTTGCCCCTCTCTACAGCCCTCTCTCTGCCTTTATATATAACCCTCTCTCCCTCTGTCTCTCTCCGAGTGTCAGAGATAGCAGGAGGGAGAAACAGAGAGAGGAAGACAGAGAGAGGAAGACAGAGAGAGAATGTTGAAGGAACTGTACTCTGTTCCTGAGCTGTGCTGAACCTGCTCCGGGAGTGTTTGATGGGCGACATTAATCGGCCGTGTACAGTCCTGTATCAGACTGTGAAGAAGCAGAACATGTTCAGTACACAACGGGTCAAAGGGAATGATTCACTCCTGTCTGCTACTGGGAAGAGAGACTGACCTTAACATCAAGGCAGCGTTTGACCGAGTGTGGCATCAAGGGGCCCGAGTAAAACTCAGTGGGAATCAGGGGAAACCTCACCACTGGTTGGAGCACAAAGGAAGATGGTTGTGGTTGTTGGAGGTCAATCATCTCAGTCTCAGGACATCACTGCAGGAAAATAGAGACAAGATAAATGAAATGTCATAAAAAGTGAAATGGTCGAACAATGTTAGATTAGATTAGAGATACAGCACTGAAACAGGCCCTTCGGCCCACCGAGTCTGTGCCGAACATCAACCACCCATTTATACTAATCCTATACTAATCCCATATTCCTACCAAACATCCCCACCTGTCCCTATATTTCCCTACCACCTACCTATACTAGTGACAATTTATAACGGCCAATTTACCTATCAACCTGCAAGTCTTTTGGCTTGTGGGAGGAAACCGGAGTACCCGGAGAAAACCCACGCAGACACAGGGAGAACTTGCAAACTCCACACAGGCAGTACCCGGAATCGAACCTGGGTCCCTGGAGCTGTGAGGCTGCGGTGCTAACCACTGCGCCACTGTGCCGCTGTTATGGGAAAGCCCAGGCCTCCATCTGATTCCATTCAGACAGACAGACAGATATCAATATAAATGAAGACATATATTTGTCTGGGTTAGAGATGGAAGACTGAACATTCCCTTCGGTCTTGTTACTAGCTATCAGCAGCTGTGTACAATTTCTAATTGCTCTGGTTTGATGTGGGTAATATTTATCTTTGAAAGGATGGGGTGACTCTTATAACAATCTCCCAGAGATAAAGTAGGATTGAGGGACTGGAGTAAAGGTCAGTAATAGTGCAATGCACTTCACACGACTGAGTAACAAACTCTGTTGTGTTAAAGTTTAATAAATCACACTTGTGTTGCACTGTGACAATTGTCGGCAGTTTTTTTTTTAACAATAGGGATTGATTTTCTTGCAGGATTTTCGATTGTACTTTCCTTTATTGGCCGATATATAGAAGATAAGAGCAGGGAGGTTATGCTCGAACCAGAGAAAACACTAGTTAGACCACAGCTAGAGTACTGCATAGAGTTCTGGTCAGCACATTACAGGCAGGATGTGATTACAGGAGAGAGAGAGAGAGTACAGAGGAGATTTACAGAGAATGTTGTCAGGAATGGAGAATTTTAGCTACCAGGAAAGATTAGACAGGCTGGAGTTGTTTTCTTTGGAACGGAGGAGGCTGATGGGAGATTTAATCGAGGTGTATAAAGTTATGAAGAGTCCAGATAAAGTGGATAGGAAGGACCAATAGAGAACAACCCACGGTGGGCAATCTAGCCAGATATCTGAAGGAACTGAAATAAAGACAGAGAGAGGGAGAGAAAGAGGGACAGAGAGAGAGATAGAGAGGGGGGAGGGAGAGAGAGAGACTTAACGAAAGAGACAGAGGGCGAGAGAGAGATAGAGAGAGGGATGGGGGAGAGAGAGAGAGAGAGAGAGAGAGAGAGAGAGAAAGATACAGAGATGGGGTGAGGGAGAGAGAGAGAGACGGGGTGAGGCGGAGAGAGACGGATGGGCTGAGGGAGAAAGAGAGAGAGAGAGATCCGAGAGAGAGAGAGAGAGAGAGAGATGGGCTGAGGGAGAGAGAGAGAGAGAGAAAGATAGAGAGCTGGGCTGAGGGAGAAAGAGGGAGAAAGCTACAGAGATGGGGTGAGGGAGAGAGAGAGAGAGAGACGGGGTGAGGCGGAGAGAGACAGATGGGCTGAGGGGGAGAGAGAGAGACAAAGATACAAGAGAGACAGACAGACAGATGGGGTGAGGGAGAGAGAGAGACAGATGGGGCTGAGGGGGAGAGAGAGAGAGAGATGGGGTGAGAGAGAGAGAGAGACAGATGGGCTGAGGGGGAGAGAGAGAGAGATAGAGATGGGCCGAGGGAGAGAGAGCGAGAGAAAGATAGAGATGGGGTGAGGGAGAGAGAGAGAGACGGATGGGCTGAGGGAGAAGGAGAGAGACAAAGATACAAGAGAGAGAGAGAGACAGATGGGGTGAGGGAGAGATAGAGAGACAGATGGGGCTGAGGGGGAGAGAGAGAGAGAGAGATGGGGTAGGGGAGAGATAGATAAAGATAGGGTGAGGAAGGGAGAGTGACGGGTAAGGAGAGAGAGAGAGAGTCTGGCTGAGGGACAGAGAGAGAGAGAGAGACACCGTAAGGGAGAGAGTGAGGAATAAAATGTCTCAAAGGATGGGCAAGAGGGACTAAACGGCCTCCTCCTGTCTTCTGAAAGGATTTATTAATATTACATCCTGAAATAAACAAGGTCGTGATGATCATTTTTGGCAAATAAAATGGAATTAATTAGCAACAGGTTCTCCTTTAAAATTATTAATCTGAATTCACAATATTACTTGTGTGAATTTCGATAATTTGCTGTTTATTAACATAACTGAATAAATAAATATTGGAAGATTCAATGTCACATTGTTCCCATCCTTGTTCAAACTCCTACTGACTCACTCGAAGGTTGAAACCGAAGGAGCAGTTCTGAAGGTGCGAGGTCCCTTTAAGAGGTTGGGACTGTCCCTCTCCCTGCTCCCCCTTGGGGTCACAGTGCTGGGTCAGGGGTCACAGACACTGGGATTGACCCATGACTCCCTGACTCCAAAGACAAGAAAAGGAAAGCAAAAATTCTCCTGGTCCCTGTGAAATCAGATTGACAATAAATGTAAACCCCGAGAGTGAAATATAAAAGGAGAACAGAGAGATTCTGATGTTTGTAAAAACATGATTTACACAGAGGGAAGTGTTTGTGTTTATCTGTCTAAGTTGGTCAATGTGAATATATGTGTCTCTGTGTGGGTTTCTCTCTCTCTCGGTCAGTGGGAATGGAGGTGTCTGACTGTGGATTTCTATGTGTGTGTGTTTATCTGGACATGTTAGTCTGCCTGTGTTTATGTGACTGTCTTTGTGTCTGTGTGTGTCTTTGTGTCTCTGTGTTTGTGTTTCCAATTCTGGATGTGAGGGTGGGAGAGGACACAGAAGGACACTCTCTAATCTCTTATTAAAGATCTTTCATCTTAACAACTCCGATGAATGGACAGAAATATTCTCCACAAAATATCAAGCAGTTGTATCTTAATACTTGTCAGGACAGAAGTGCCTCTCTCAAACACGGCCTATGTTAGGTTTATATGGGCTGATGATATCAAGTTAGGTGGGACAGTAAGCTGTGAGGAGGGCACAAAGAGACTGCAAAGGGAGATTGACAGGTTAAGTGAGCGGGCAAGGAAGTGGCAGCTGGAATATCATGCGGAGAGATGTGAGGTTCTTCACTTTGGCAGGAAGAATAGAAACACAGAACATTTTTCAAATGGTGAGAAACGATGAAATGTTGGTATTCAGAGGGATTTGGGTGTCCTTGTACATAAATCACAGAAAGTTAACATGCAGGTACAGCAAATGGAGTGTTGGCCTTTATTGCAAGGGGGTTAGAGTACAATAGTGAGGAAGTCTTGCTGTAATGGTACAGGGTTTGGTGAGCCCACACCTGGAGAGAGACGGAGTGAAGGAGAAGGTGAGGAATAAGAAGTCCCAAAGGTGTTACACAGGGTGCATTATAAAACAAAATCTGATACCAAACCCACATGAGGAGAGATTAAGGCTGATGACCAAATGTTTGGTCAAAGAGGTTAGTTTTAAGGAACGTCTTTAAGCAGGAATGAGAGATCGAGAGAGACGGAGAGGTTTAGGGAAGGAATTCCCCAGTGTTAACAGGCAGTGACATTAATTCCTGATTGCCGGTAGAGATTTGTTAGGAAAGGGTATTAATGTTTACGGAGCCGAGACAGTTCGATGTGGAGAAGGAGCAAATCAGCCATGACCTGAATGAATGGGCAGGACAGTCTCGAGGGGACGAATGGCCTCCTCCTGTCATTGTAAGGGCTTTATTAATATCCCTGCCAATGCATTGATGGTTTTCTGTTTCACAAAAATGACCAGGTTGGGGTTCTCTCTAAACCCTCCCGCCAGCCTTGGAACGACTCACGGATTCATGTCTAAGGGAACTGGTCAATTGTTCTGGTAGAATTTCCCACTTTGCTGATGGGTTAATAAAGCAGATGGGATCCTGAGCTTTATAAACAGGTCTAGAGTATAAAAGTCAGGAAGTGATGCTAAACCTTTATAAAATAATAGTTTGTCCTCGGCTGCAGTATTGTGTCCAATTCTGGTTAACAAAACTGAGGCTCATGGGATAGGAGGGCCTGTGTCAGCTTGGATCAAAAATTGGTGAAAGGACAGAAAGCAGCGAGTTGTGGTAAATGGTTGTTTTTCAGACTGGAAGATGGTAGACAGCAGTGTTCCCCAAAAGTCAGTGCTTTTTGTCAAATTTTAATATTTGCCGATGATAACAAACTTGGAGGAGATGCAAACAGTGAGGATGACTCCAATCGACTACAACAGGACATAGATAGTTGAGCAGAATGGGCAGACAAGTGTCAGAAGGAATTTAATACAGGGAAATGTGAGGTGATGTATTTTGGCAGAAGGGATAGGGAGAGGCAATATAGACTTAATGGCCCAGTTCTAGAGAGTGTGCAGGGACAGAGGGACCTGGGGATACATGGACATACATCTTTGAAGGTGGCAGGACATATTGAGAAAGTAGTCAGCAAAGCATATGGGGTCTTGGGCTTCATAAATAGAGATTTTGAATACAAAAGCATGAAAGTTATGCTGAATGTTTATAAGCCTCTGGTTAGGCCACGACCAGAATACTGCATCCAATTCTGGTGACCACACTTTAGGAAGGATGTGAGGGTCCATTGGAGGGAGCAGAGGGGATGGTGGTTCCAGAGATGGGGGATTTTAGCAAAGTGGACTGGAAACAGCTACTTGAAGGTCAATCAGTGTCAGAGCAGTAAGAGTTACTGAGGGTTGAGAACAAATATGTTCACACAAAGACAAACAGGGTGGGACTCCCAAATCTAGAGCCCCTTGGATGTCAAGGATCAAACCGGGTAGGATAAGGCACAAGAGGGAAGCTTATGTCAGATACCGAGAGCTCAATACCACAGAAAGTGTCGAAAGTTCAGGGGTGAAATTCAAAAGCAAATTAGGAGAGCAAAGAAATGGCCGGAAAATAATATTACCAAGTAAAAGCAAAGAAATCACAAAGATGTTTTATAAATACATTAAGAGCACGAGGATAACTAAGGATAGAGTATTAGGGACCAAAAAGGGAATGTGTGTGTGGAGGTGGGAGATGTGGGCATGGTTCATAATGAATACTTTGTGTCCGTCTTTATAAAAGAGGGGGAACAATGCAGATATTCTAGTGAAAGAGGAGGAGTGTGAAATATTGGATGGGATAAACAGAGTGAGAGGGAAATAATAAGGGGTTTGGCATCTTTGAAAGTGGATAAATGGTCAGGCCTGGATGCATTGGAATCAGTTCAGAGAAGGTTCACTCGGCTGATTCCTGGGATGAAGGGGTTGTCTTATGAGGAATGGTTGAACAGGTTGGGACTATACTCATTGGAGTTGAGAAGAATGAGAGGTGATCTTATTGAAACATACAAGATTCTGAGGGGACTTTACAGGGCGGATGTTGGGAGGATGTTCCCCTTGTGGAGGAGTCTTGAACTAGGGGGCACAGTTTAAAAATAAAGGTTCTGCCATTTAAGACTGAGCTAGCGGTTGGTTAGGCTTTGGAATTCTCTTCCCCAGAAAGCAGTGGAGGTTGGGTCAATGACTATATACAAGGGAGTCAAGGGTTACGGGGGGCAGGCAGGAAAGTGGAGTTAAAGTCACTATCAGATCAATCATGATCGTATTGACTGGCAGAACAGGCTCGATGGGCTGAATGGCCTACTCCTGCTCCTATTTCTTTGGATCTACTGTATAAATTGGAGGGTTTTCTCTCCACTTTTTAAACCATTTTTATAGCAGAGACAGGGCCATGTGTAATATAAACACAGACAGGGTCCAGTGCAGACCTAACTAGTGCATTGATAACTGAGACTAGTGTAAAAGGTATCAAGGATACAGAATTGTAAATATACATTCAGGGGAAATTTTTTTAGGCCAGTATCTAGCAAGGTCAACAAGAGATGGGTCAGTTTTACACTTAGTTTTAGGGAATGAAGCTGAGCCGGTGGAAGGTGATTTAGAAAAAGTGGACTGGAAAAAGCTACTTGAAGGTAAATCAGTGTCAGAGCAGTGAGAGGGAATCATTTCATCTTGGAGGATTTATTATTCCAGAGTTATTTTTTATTTTCAGAGAAATTCAAATTCACAAGAGCCCAATGTGGGATTTGAACTCCTGCTTTTTCAGTCATTAGCTCAGGTTTTCAGATTACAAACTGTAAAAGACATTCACCTTCCTCCTGTTGTTGCCTGACTGTCTCAGCTTTTGTATATTGTCCCCAATCTTGTTCTTTCATGTGTCGAAAGACTTTGATGTTATTCAGACATTGGTAAACCACTTCATTCTCTCAGGACATCGGCTGAAAGACATTCAGGGACACAATCCACAATCTAATTCACACCCTATTCAAGCAACCAAAATCTTCAACTCCATTCAAACACCCCGATATCCTGTCCCTGCACAGATAACTGACAGTTCCACAATGCAGGAATGTCTGAATGAGAAACCACATTTACCTGACACAATCCAAGCTCCAAATTGAATCATTAAGATATCGAAAATACCACAGAAATGTGACTTGTTCCTGGTAACAGTGAGACTGAAACATTTCAGGCTACTATTCAACCAGGAAGGATTCTGAGAAAAGTCAGGATCAGGATTGAAAGAGAAAGAGAGAGGGTGAAATGGAGAGAGAGAGAAAGAGACTGTCAGCTCCTGTATGTGTTAGGGTTCTCTGTTCCTTCACCTATTTTAACATTGTACCATTTAATTTCGATTGCCTCTCCCAGTCTTCCTTCCAAAATCCATCACTTCACATTTCTCAGCATTGAAGTTAACCTGCCATGTGTCTGTCCAATTTACCAGACTGCCAACAGCCTCCTGAAGTCTGCTACTATTCTCTTCTCTCTCTGCTACATTTCCAAAGATTTGTGTCATCTACAAACTTTAAAGTTCTGCCCCGTAAACCCAAGTCAAGTCATTAATATACAGAGTAAAGCTCCCTCTACACTGATCCATCAAACACTCCCAGGGCAGGAAGATCATGGGGTGGATACAAGAGTGAATCTCGCTCCACACTGTCCGAAACAGACAGAGAGAGAGAGAGACAGAATGAGAGAAACAGAGAGACACAGACCGACAGGGTGACTGAGAGAGAAAGAAGGATATTTAACATCGGACATAGGAAGAGGAGGCAATTTAACCCCTCAACCCTGTTCCAGCATTCAATGAGACCAGGGCTGATCTGTGATCTAACGAACACCATATATCCCACCTTTGCCCCTTATCTCTTAATACCTTTGGCGAACAAGAATCTATCAATCACAGATTTAAAAATTAACCAATAAGCCAGCATGACATTTCCACAACCAATATCATGAGGATGTGATGGCTCCCACAGTGGAATAGCTTGCCTGCTATTTAAAATGGAGGCTATTCCTTCTGGATCATCAAAAGTGTCCACCTGGGCCCCAACTTCATCTACATTTCTCCCTCTCCCGATGCTTTTTTTTTCTCCATACCTATCTCTTATATGACACAGCAGTGAAGGATGACATCAAATTAATATATCTTACATTCTCCCTTTCAATCCACTCCAACAAACTCTCTCTCAAACCTTGCCCCTCTCTACAGCCCTCTCTCTGCCTTTATATATAACCCTCTCTCCCTCTGTCTCTCTCCGAGTGTCAGAGATAGCAGGAGGGAGAAACAGAGAGAGGAAGACAGAGAGAGGAAGACAGAGAGAGAATGTTGAAGGAACTGTACTCTGTTCCTGAGCTGTGCTGAACCTGCTCCGGGAGTGTTTGATGGGCGACATTAATCGGCCGTGTACAGTCCTGTATCAGACTGTGAAGAAGCAGAACATGTTCAGTACACAACGGGTCAAAGGGAATGATTCACTCCTGTCTGCTACTGGGAAGAGAGACTGACCTTAACATCAAGGCAGCGTTTGACCGAGTGTGGCATCAAGGGGCCCGAGTAAAACTCAGTGGGAATCAGGGGAAACCTCACCACTGGTTGGAGCACAAAGGAAGATGGTTGTGGTTGTTGGAGGTCAATCATCTCAGTCTCAGGACATCACTGCAGGAAAATAGAGACAAGATAAATGAAATGTCATAAAAAGTGAAATGGTCGAACAATGTTAGATTAGATTAGAGATACAGCACTGAAACAGGCCCTTCGGCCCACCGAGTCTGTGCCGAACATCAACCACCCATTTATACTAATCCTATACTAATCCCATATTCCTACCAAACATCCCCACCTGTCCCTATATTTCCCTACCACCTACCTATACTAGTGACAATTTATAACGGCCAATTTACCTATCAACCTGCAAGTCTTTTGGCTTGTGGGAGGAAACCGGAGTACCCGGAGAAAACCCACGCAGACACAGGGAGAACTTGCAAACTCCACACAGGCAGTACCCGGAATCGAACCCGGGTCCCTGGAGCTGTGAGGCTGCGGTGCTAACCACTGCGCCACTGTGCCGCTGTTATGGGAAAGCCCAGGCCTCCATCTGATTCCATTCAGACAGACAGACAGATATCAATATAAATGAAGACATATATTTGTCTGGGTTAGAGATGGAAGACTGAACATTCCCTTCGGTCTTGTTACTAGCTATCAGCAGCTGTGTACAATTTCTAATTGCTCTGGTTTGATGTGGGTAATATTTATCTTTGAAAGGATGGGGTGACTCTTATAACAATCTCCCAGAGATAAAGTAGGATTGAGGGACTGGAGTAAAGGTCAGTAATAGTGCAATGCACTTCACACGACTGAGTAACAAACTCTGTTGTGTTAAAGTTTAATAAATCACACTTGTGTTGCACTGTGACAATTGTCGGCAGTTTTTTTTTTAACAATAGGGATTGATTTTCTTGCAGGATTTTCGATTGTACTTTCCTTTATTGGCCGATATATAGAAGATAAGAGCAGGGAGGTTATGCTCGAACCAGAGAAAACACTAGTTAGACCACAGCTAGAGTACTGCATAGAGTTCTGGTCAGCACATTACAGGCAGGATGTGATTACAGGAGAGAGAGAGAGAGTACAGAGGAGATTTACAGAGAATGTTGTCAGGAATGGAGAATTTTAGCTACCAGGAAAGATTAGACAGGCTGGAGTTGTTTTCTTTGGAACGGAGGAGGCTGATGGGAGATTTAATCGAGGTGTATAAAGTTATGAAGAGTCCAGATAAAGTGGATAGGAAGGACCAATAGAGAACAACCCACGGTGGGCAATCTAGCCAGATATCTGAAGGAACTGAAATAAAGACAGAGAGAGGGAGAGAAAGAGGGACAGAGAGAGAGATAGAGAGGGGGGAGGGAGAGAGAGAGACTTAACGAAAGAGACAGAGGGCGAGAGAGAGAGAGAGAGAGGGATGGGGGAGAGAGAGAGAGAGAGAGAGAGAGAGAGAGAAAGATACAGAGATGGGGTGAGGGAGAGAGAGAGAGACGGGGTGAGGCGGAGAGAGACGGATGGGCTGAGGGAGAAAGAGAGAGAGAGAGATCCGAGAGAGAGAGAGAGAGAGAGAGATGGGCTGAGGGAGAGAGAGAGAGAGAGAGAAAGATAGAGAGCTGGGCTGAGGGAGAAAGAGGGAGAAAGCTACAGAGATGGGGTGAGGGAGAGAGAGAGAGAGAGACGGGGTGAGGCGGAGAGAGACAGATGGGCTGAGGGGGAGAGAGAGAGACAAAGATACAAGAGAGACAGACAGACAGATGGGGTGAGGGAGAGAGAGAGACAGATGGGGCTGAGGGGGAGAGAGAGAGAGAGATGGGGTGAGAGAGAGAGAGAGACAGATGGGCTGAGGGGGAGAGAGAGAGAGATAGAGATGGGCCGAGGGAGAGAGAGCGAGAGAAAGATAGAGATGGGGTGAGGGAGAGAGAGAGAGACGGATGGGCTGAGGGAGAAGGAGAGAGACAAAGATACAAGAGAGAGAGAGAGACAGATGGGGTGAGGGAGAGATAGAGAGACAGATGGGGCTGAGGGGGAGAGAGAGAGAGAGAGATGGGGTGGGGGAGAGATAGATAAAGATAGGGTGAGGAAGGGAGAGTGACGGGTAAGGAGAGAGAGAGAGAGTCTGGCTGAGGGACAGAGAGAGAGAGAGAGACACCGTAAGGGAGAGAGTGAGGAATAAAATGTCTCAAAGGGGTAGGATGGGCAAGAGGGACTAAACGGCCTCCTCCTGTCTTCTGAAAGGATTTATTAATATTACATCCTGAAATAAACAAGGTCGTGATGATCATTTTTGGCAAATAAAATGGAATTAATTAGCAACAGGTTCTCCTTTAAAATTATTAATCTGAATTCACAATATTACTTGTGTGAATTTCGATAATTTGCTGTTTATTAACATAACTGAATAAATAAATATTGGAAGATTCAATGTCACATTGTTCCCATCCTTGTTCAAACTCCTACTGACTCACTCGAAGGTTGAAACCGAAGGAGCAGTTCTGAAGGTGCGAGGTTCCTTTAAGAGGTTGGGACTGTCCCTCTCCCTGCTCCCCCTTGGGGTCACAGTGCTGGGTCAGGGGTCACAGACACTGGGATTGACCCATGACTCCCTGACTCCAAAGACAAGAAAAGGAAAGCAAAAATTCTCCTGGTCCCTGTGAAATCAGATTGACAATAAATTTAAACCCCGAGAGTGAAATATAAAAGGAGAACAGAGAGATTCTGATGTTTGTAAAAACATGATTTACACAGAGGGAAGTGTTTGTGTTTATCTGTCTAAGTTGGTCAATGTGAATATATGTGTCTCTGTGTGGGTTTCTCTCTCTCTCGGTCAGTGGGAATGGATGTGTCTGACTGTGGATTTCTATGTGTGTGTGTTTATCTGGACATGTTAGTCTGCCTGTGTTTATGTGACTGTCTTTGTGTCTGTGTGTGTCTTTGTGTCTCTGTGTTTGTGTTTCCAATTCTGGATGTGAGGGTGGGAGAGGACACAGAAGGACACTCTCTAATCTCTTATTAAAGATCTTTCATCTTAACAACTCCGATGAATGGACAGAAATATTCTCCACAAAATATCAAGCAGTTGTATCTTAATACTTGTCAGGACAGAAGTGCCTCTCTCAAACACGGCCTATGTTAGGTTTATATGGGCTGATGATATCAAGTTAGGTGGGACAGTAAGCTGTGAGGAGGGCACAAAGAGACTGCAAAGGGAGATTGACAGGTTAAGTGAGCGGGCAAGGAAGTGGCAGCTGGAATATCATGCGGAGAGATGTGAGGTTCTTCACTTTGGCAGGAAGAATAGAAACACAGAACATTTTTCAAATGGTGAGAAACGATGAAATGTTGGTATTCAGAGGGATTTGGGTGTCCTTGTACATAAATCACAGAAAGTTAACATGCAGGTACAGCAAATGGAGTGTTGGCCTTTATTGCAAGGGGGTTAGAGTACAATAGTGAGGAAGTCTTGCTGTAATGGTACAGGGTTTGGTGAGCCCACACCTGGAGAGAGACGGAGTGAAGGAGAAGGTGAGGAATAAGAAGTCCCAAAGGTGTTACACAGGGTGCATTATAAAACAAAATCTGATACCAAACCCACATGAGGAGAGATTAAGGCTGATGACCAAATGTTTGGTCAAAGAGGTTAGTTTTAAGGAACGTCTTTAAGCAGGAATGAGAGATCGAGAGAGACGGAGAGGTTTAGGGAAGGAATTCCCCAGTGTTAACAGGCAGTGACATTAATTCCTGATTGCCGGTAGAGATTTGTTAGGAAAGGGTATTAATGTTTACGGAGCCGAGACAGTTCGATGTGGAGAAGGAGCAAATCAGCCATGACCTGAATGAATGGGCAGGACAGTCTCGAGGGGACGAATGGCCTCCTCCTGTCATTGTAAGGGCTTTATTAATATCCCTGCCAATGCATTGATGGTTTTCTGTTTCACAAAAATGACCAGGTTGGGGTTCTCTCTAAACCCTCCCGCCAGCCTTGGAACGACTCACGGATTCATGTCTAAGGGAACTGGTCAATTGTTCTGGTAGAATTTCCCACTTTGCTGATGGGTTAATAAAGCAGATGGGATCCTGAGCTTTATAAACAGGTCTAGAGTATAAAAGTCAGGAAGTGATGCTAAACCTTTATAAAATAATAGTTTGTACTCGGCTGCAGTATTGTGTCCAATTCTGGTTAACAAAACTGAGGCTCATGGGATAGGAGGGCCTGTGTCAGCTTGGATCAAAAATTGGTGAAAGGACAGAAAGCAGCGAGTTGTGGTAAATGGTTGTTTTTCAGACTGGAAGATGGTAGACAGCAGTGTTCCCCAAAAGTCAGTGCTTTTTGTCAAATTTTAATATTTGCCGATGATAACAAACTTGGAGGAGATGCAAACAGTGAGGATGACTCCAATCGACTACAACAGGACATAGATAGTTGAGCAGAATGGGCAGACAAGTGTCAGAAGGAATTTAATACAGGGAAATGTGAGGTGATGTATTTTGGCAGAATGGATAGGGAGAGGCAATATAGACTTAATGGCCCAGTTCTAGAGAGTGTGCAGGGACAGAGGGACCTGGGGATACATGGACATACATCTTTGAAGGTGGCAGGACATATTGAGAAAGTAGTCAGCAAAGCATATGGGGTCTTGGGCTTCATAAATAGAGATTTTGAATACAAAAGCATGAAAGTTATGCTGAATGTTTATAAGCCTCTGGTTAGGCCACGACCAGAATACTGCATCCAATTCTGGTGACCACACTTTAGGAAGGATGTGAGGGTCCATTGGAGGAAGCAGAGGGGATGGTGGTTCCAGAGATGGGGGATTTTAGCAAAGTGGACTGGAAACAGCTACTTGAAGGTCAATCAGTGTCAGAGCAGTGAGAGTTACTGAGGGTTGAGAACAAATATGTTCACACAAAGACAAACAGGGTGGGACTCCCAAATCTAGAGCCCCTTGGATGTCAAGGATCAAACCGGGTAGGATAAGGCACAAGAGGGAAGCTTATGTCAGATACCGAGAGCTCAATACCACAGAAAGTGTCGAAAGGTCAGGGGTGAAATTCAAAAGCAAATTAGGAGAGCAAAGAAATGGCCGGAAAATAATATTACCAAGTAAAAGCAAAGAAATCACAAAGATGTTTTATAAATACATTAAGAGCACGAGGATAACTAAGGATAGAGTATTAGGGACCAAAAAGGGAATGTGTGTGTGGAGGTGGGAGATGTGGGCATGGTTCATAATGAATACTTTGTGTCCGTCTTTATAAAAGAGGGGGAACAATGCAGATATTCTAGTGAAAGAGGAGGAGTGTGAAATATTGGATGGGATAAACAGAGTGAGAGGGAAATAATAAGGGGTTTGGCATCTTTGAAAGTGGATAAATGGTCAGGCCTGGATGCATTGGAATCAGTTCAGAGAAGGTTCACTCGGCTGATTCCTGGGATGAAGGGGTTGTCTTATGAGGAATGGTTGAACAGGTTGGGACTATACTCATTGGAGTTGAGAAGAATGAGAGGTGATCTTATTGAAACATACAAGATTCTGAGGGGACTTTACAGGGCGGATGTTGGGAGGATGTTCCCCTTGTGGAGGAGTCTTGAACTAGGGGGCACAGTTTAAAAATAAAGGTTCTGCCATTTAAGACTGAGCTAGCGGTTGGTTAGGCTTTGGAATTCTCTTCCCCAGAAAGCAGTGGAGGTTGGGTCAATGACTATATACAAGGGAGTCAAGGGTTACGGGGGGCAGGCAGGAAAGTGGAGTTAAAGTCACTATCAGATCAATCATGATCGTATTGACTGGCAGAACAGGCTCGATGGGCTGAATGGCCTACTCCTGCTCCTATTTCTTTGGATCTACTGTATAAATTGGAGGGTTTTCTCTCCACTTTTTAAACCATTTTTATAGCAGAGACAGGGCCATGTGTAATATAAACACAGACAGGGTCCAGTGCAGACCTAACTAGTGCATTGATAACTGAGACTAGTGTAAAAGGTATCAAGGATACAGAATTGTAAATATACATTCAGGGGAAATTTTTTTAGGCCAGTATCTAGCAAGGTCAACAAGAGATGGGTCAGTTTTACACTTAGTTTTAGGGAATGAAGCTGAGCCGGTGGAAGGTGATTTAGAAAAAGTGGACTGGAAAAAGCTACTTGAAGGTAAATCAGTGTCAGAGCAGTGAGAGGGAATCATTTCATCTTGGAGGATTTATTATTCCAGAGTTATTTTTTATTTTCAGAGAAATTCAAATTCACAAGAGCCCAATGTGGGATTTGAACTCCTGCTTTTTCAGTCATTAGCTCAGGTTTTCAGATTACAAACTGTAAAAGACATTCACCTTCCTCCTGTTGTTGCCTGACTGTCTCAGCTTTTGTATATTGTCCCCAATCTTGTTCTTTCATGTGTCGAAAGACTTTGATGTTATTCAGACATTGGTAAACCACTTCATTCTCTCAGGACATCGGCTGAAAGACATTCAGGGACACAATCCACAATCTAATTCACACCCTATTCAAGCAACCAAAATCTTCAACTCCATTCAAACACCCCGATATCCTGTCCCTGCACAGATAACTGACAGTTCCACAATGCAGGAATGTCTGAATGAGAAACCACATTTACCTGACACAATCCAAGCTCCAAATTGAATCATTAAGATATCGAAAATACCACAGAAATGTGACTTGTTCCTGGTAACAGTGAGACTGAAACATTTCAGGCTACTATTCAACCAGGAAGGATTCTGAGAAAAGTCAGGATCAGGATTGAAAGAGAAAGAGAGAGAGTGAAATGGAGAGAGAGAGAAAGAGACTGTCAGCTCCTGTATGTGTTAGGGTTCTCTGTTCCTTCACCTATTTTAACATTGTACCATTTAATTTCGATTGCCTCTCCCAGTCTTCCTTCCAAAATCCATCACTTCACATTTCTCAGCATTGAAGTTAACCTGCCATGTGTCTGTCCAATTTACCAGACTGCCAACAGCCTCCTGAAGTCTGCTACTATTCTCTTCTCTCTCTGCTACATTTCCAAAGATTTGTGTCATCTACAAACTTTAAAGTTCTGCCCCGTAAACCCAAGTCAAGTCATTAATATACAGAGTAAAGCTCCCTCTACACTGATCCATCAAACACTCCCAGGGCAGGAAGATCATGGGGTGGATACAAGAGTGAATCTCGCTCCACACTGTCCGAAACAGACAGAGAGAGAGAGAGACAGAATGAGAGAAACAGAGAGACACAGACCGACAGGGTGACTGAGAGAGAAAGAAGGATATTTAACATCGGACATAGGAAGAGGAGGCAATTTAACCCCTCAACCCTGTTCCAGCATTCAATGAGACCAGGGCTGATCTGTGATCTAACGAACACCATATATCCCACCTTTGCCCCTTATCTCTTAATACCTTTGGCGAACAAGAATCTATCAATCACAGATTTAAAAATTAACCAATAAGCCAGCATGACATTTCCACAACCAATATCATGAGGATGTGATGGCTCCCACAGTGGAATAGCTTGCCTGCTATTTAAAATGGAGGCTATTCCTTCTGGATCATCAAAAGTGTCCACCTGGGCCCCAACTTCATCTACATTTCTCCCTCTCCCGATGCTTTTTTTTTCTCCATACCTATCTCTTATATGACACAGCAATGAAGGATGACATCAAATTAATATATCTTACATTCTCCCTTTCAATCCACTCCAACAAACTCTCTCTCAAACCTTGCCCCTCTCTACAGCCCTCTCTCTGCCTTTATATATAACCCTCTTTCCCTCTGTCTCTCTCCGAGTGTCAGAGATAGCAGGAGGGAGAGACAGAGAGAGGAAGACAGAGAGAGAATGTTGAAGGAACTGTACTCTGTTCCTGAGCTGTGCTGAACCTGCTCTGGGAGTGTTTGATGGGCGACATTAGAACAAAGATAATTAAAACACAGGAACAGGCCCTTCGGCCCTCCAAGCCTGCGCCGATCCAGATCCTCTCTCTAAACATGTCGCCTATTTTCTAAGGTTCTGTATCTCTTTTCTTCCTGCCCATTCATGTATCTGTCTAGATACATCTTAAAAGACTCCATCGTGCCCGCATCTACCACCTCCGCTGGCAATGCGTTCCAGGTGCCCACCACCCTCTGCGTAAAGAACTTTCCACGCATATCCCCCCTAAACTTTTCCCTTTTCACTTTGAACTCGTGTCCTCGAGTAATTGAAACCCCCACTCTGGGAAAAAGCCTCTTGCTATCCACCCTGTCTATACCTCTCATGATTTTGTACACCTCAATCAGGTCCCCCCTCAACCTCCGTCTTTCTAATGAAAATAATCCTAATCTGCTCAACCTCTCTTCATAGCTAGCGCCCTCCATACCAGGCAACATCCTGGTGAACCTCCTCTGCACCCTCTCCAAAGCATCCACATCCTTTTGATAATGTGGCGACCAGAACTGTACGCAGTATTCCAAATGTGGCCGAACCAAAGTCTTATACAACTGTAACATGACCTGCCAACTCTTGTACTCAATGCCCCGTCCGATGAAGGAAAGCATGCCGTATGCCTTCTTGACCACTCTATTTACCTGCGTTGCCACCTTCAGGGAACAGTGGACCTGAACACCCAAATCTCTCTGGACATCAATTTTCCCCAGGACTTTTCCATTTACTGTATAGTTCACTCTTGAATTGGATCTTCCAAAATGCATCACCTTGCATTTGCCCTGATTGAACTCCATCTGCCATTTCTCTGCCCAACTCTCCAATCTATCTATATTCTGCTGTATTCTCTGACAGTCCCCTTCACTATCTGCTACTCCACCAATCTTAGTGTCGTCTGCAAATTTGCTAATCAGTCCACCTATACTTTCCTCCAAATCATTAATGTATATCACAAACAACAGTGGTCCCAGCACGGATCCCTGTGGAACACCACTGGTCACACGTCTCCATTTTGAGAAACTCCCTTCTACTGCTACTCTCTGTCTCCTGTTGCCCAGCCAGTTCTTTATCCATCTAGCTAGTACACCTTGGACCCCAAGCGCCTTCACTTTCTCCATCAGCCTGCCATGGGGAACCTTATCAAACGCCTTACTGAAGTCCATGTATATGACATCGACAGCCCTTCCCTCATCAATCAACTTTGTCACTTCCTCAAAGAATTCTATTAAGTTGGTAAGACATGACCTTCCCTGCACAAAACCATGTTGCCTATCACTGATGAGCCCATTTTCTTCCAAATGGGAATAGATCATATCCCTCAGTATCTTCTCCAGCAGCTTCCCTACCACTGACGTCAGGCTCACCGGTCTATAATTACCTGGATTATCCCTGCTACCCTTCTTAAACAAGGGGACAACATTAGCAATTCTCCAGTCCTCCGGGACCTCACCCGTGTTTAAGGATGCTGCAAAGATATCTGTTAAGGCCCCAGCTATTTCCTCTCTCGCTTCCCTCAGTAACCTGGGATAGATCCCATCCGGACCTGGGGACTTGTCCACCTTAATGCCCTTTAGAATACCCAACACTTCCTCCCTCCTTATGCCGACTTGACCTAGAGTAATCAAACATCTGTTCCTAACCTCAACATCCGTCATGTCCCTCTCCTCGGTGAATACCGATGCAAAGTACTCGTTTAGAATCTCACCCATTTTCTCTGAGTCCAAGCATAACATTCCTCCTTTGTCCTTTAGTGGGCCAATCCTTTCTCTAGTTACCCTCTTTCTCCTTATATATGAATAAAAGGCTTTGGGATTTTCCTTAACCCTGTTTGCTAAAGATATTTCATGACCCCTTTTAGACCTCTTAATTCCTCGTTTCAGATTGGTCCTACATTCCCGATATTCTTTCAAAGCTTCGTCTTTCATCAGCCGCCTAGACCTTATGTATGCTTCCTTTTTCCTCTTAGCTAGTCTCACAATTTCACCTGTCATCCATGGTTCCCTAATCTTGCCATTTCTATCCCTCATTTTCACAGGAACATGTCTCTCCTGCACGCTAATCAACCTCTCTTTAAAAGCCTCCCACATATCACATGTGGATTTACCTTCAAACAGCTGCTCCCAATCTACATTTCCCAGCTCCTGCCGAATTTTGGTATAGTTGGCCTTCCCCCAATTTAGCACTCTTCCTTTAGGACCACACTCGTCTTTGTCCATGAGTATTTTAAAGCTTACGGAATTGTGATCACTATTCCCAAAGTAGTCCCCTACTGAAACTTCAACAACCTGGCCGGGCTCATTCCCCAACACCAGGTCCAGTATGGCCCCTTCCCGAGTTGGACTATTTACATACTGCTCTAGAAAACCCTCCTGGATGCTCCTTACAAATTCTGCTCCATCTGGACCTCTAACACTAAGCGAATCCCAGTCAATGTTGGGAAAATTAAAATCTCCTATCACCACCACCCTGTTGCTCCTACATCTTTCCATAATCTGTTTACATATTTGTACCTCTATCTCACGCTCGCTGTTGGGAGGCCTGTAGTACAGCCCCAACATTGTTACCGCACCCTTCCTATTTCTGAGTTCTGTCCATATTGCCTCACTGCTCGAGTCCTCCATAGTGCCCTCCTTCAGCACAGCTGTGATATCCTCTTTGACCAGTAATGCAACTCCTCCACCCCTTTTACCTCCCTCTCTATCCCGCCTGAAGCATCGATATCCTGGGATATTTAGTTGCCAATCATGCCCTTCCCTCAACCAAGTCTCAGTAATAGCAATAACATCATACTCCCAGGTACCAATCCAAGCCCTAAGTTCATCTGCCTTACCAACTACACTTCTTGCATTAAAACAAATGCACCTCAGACCACCAGTCCCTTTATATTCATCATCTGCTCCCTGCCTGCTCTTCCCCTTAGTCACACTGACTTCATTATCTAGTTCCTTACAGGCTTTTGTTACGACCTCCTTACTGTCAACTGACCTCAATTGGTTCCCATCCCCCTGCCACATTAGTTTAAACCCTCCCCAACAGCGTTAATCGGCCGTGTACAGTCCTATATCAGGCTGTGAAGAAGCAGAACATGTTCAGTACACAACGGGTCAAAGGGAATGATTCACTCCTGTCTGCTACTGGGAAGAGAGACTGACCTTAACATCAAGGCAGCGTTTGACCGAGTGTGGCATCAAGGGGCCCGAGTAAAACTCAGTGGGAATCAGGGGAAACCTCACCACTGGTTGGAGCACAAAGGAAGATGGTTGTGGTTGTTGGAGGTCAATCATCTCAGTCTCAGGACATCACTGCAGGAAAATAGAGACAAGATAAATGAAAACTTTCAGTCTGTCATAAAAAGTGAAATGGTCGAACAATGTTGTTATGGGAAAGCCCAGGCCTCCATCTGATTCCATTCAGACAGACAGACAGATATCAATATAAATGAAGACATATATTTGTCTGGGTTAGAGATGGAAGACTGAACATTCCCTTCGGTCTTGTTACTAGCTATCAGCAGCTGTGTACAATTTCTAATTGCTCTGGTTTGATGTGGGTAATATTTATCTTTGAAAGGATGGGGTGACTCTTATAACAATCTCCCAGAGATAAAGTAGGATTGAGGGACTGGAGTAAAGGTCAGTAATAGTGCAATGCACTTCACACGACTGAGTAACAAACTCTGTTGTGTTAAAGTTTAATAAATCACACTTGTGTTGCACTGTGACAATTGTCGGCAGTTTTTTTTTTAACAATAGGGATTGATTTTCTTGCAGGATTTTCGATTGTACTTTCCTTTATTGGCCGATATATAGAAGATAAGAGCAGGGAGGTTATGCTCGAACCAGAGAAAACACTAGTTAGACCACAGCTAGAGTACTGCATAGAGTTCTGGTCAGCACATTACAGGCAGGATGTGATTAGAGGAGAGAGAGAGAGAGTACAGAGGAGATTTACAGAGGATGTTGTCAGGAATGGAGAATTTTAGCTACCAGGAAAGATTAGACAGGCTGGAGTTGTTTTCTTTGGAACGGAGGAGGCTGATGGGAGATTTAATCGAGGTGTATAAAGTTATGAAGAGTCCAGATAGAGTGGATAGGAAGGACCAATAGAGAACAACCCACGGTGGCCAATCTAGCCAGATATCTGAAGGAACTGAAATAAAGACAGAGAGAGGGAGAGAAAGAGGGAGAGAGAGAGAGATAGAGAGGGGGGAGGGAGAGAGAGAGACTTAACGAAAGGGACAGAGGGCGAGAGAGAGATAGAGAGAGGGATGGGGGAGAGAGAGAGAGAGAGAGAGAGAGGGATAGAGAGAGAGAGAGAGAGAGAGAAAGATACAGAGATGGGGTGAGGGAGAGAGAGACGGATGGGGTGAGGGGGAGAGAGACGGATGGGGTGAGGGGGAGAGAGACGGATGGGGTGAGGGGGAGAGAGACGGATGGGGTGAGGGGGAGAGAGACGGATGGGGTGAGGGGGAGAGAGACGGATGGGCTGAGGGGGAGAGAGACGGATGGGCTGAGGGGGAGAGAGACGGATGGGCTGAGGGGGAGAGAGACGGATGGGCTGAGGGGGAGAGAGACGGATGGGCTGAGGGGGAGAGAGCGAGAGAGAGAGAAAGATACAGAGATGGGCTGAGGGAGAGATAGAGAGAGAGAGAGATGGGGTGAGGGGGAGAGAGGAAGAGAGAGAGAGATAGAGATAGAGAGAGAGATGGGCTGAGGGAGAGAGAGGGAGAGAAAGAGAGATAGAGAGAGAGAGAGAGATGGGGTGAGGGGGAGTGAGACGGATAATCAAATGTGCACCTATGCAATATTTGCTTTGAAATTAAGTGCCATAGATTCATTTCAAGCAGGCGGTCTGTGACCCCCTGAGTTTGTAGCAGTTTTAGTAGTCTGGATGTTTTTGGGAACACAGAAAAGAATTGGAATTATTTTCCCTCTCTGCTTTCTGAAAGTGCCAATCTGTGCTGAGATACACTTGCCGTTGCCTCTTTTCAGTGACAAATGACCATTCGCAGCAGGCCGGTTGTCAGGGCTAAGTGCAGCACCGTGACTTTGGTCGTGCATTCACCCTGATCCTGCCAAAAAGAATAAAACAGGACGGTACCGAGATGAAAATTAGCCCCTTTGACCCTTGCTGTGATGAAGTTCCCCTAATCTCATATCCAAGCATCCATTCTTCAGGTGTAAGCCTCAACAGTGAATGACTATGAAAGTCTTTGCTGTCAGGTCCAACTCTATTTTCAACCTGACATCCATTTACCAGCATGAGTCATTAGACAGTGATCAAGAATGAGAACGTTGGTCCATTTTCCACTGCCAGTGACACGAAAGGTAAGACTTGCATTTATATAGCACCTTTCATGACCTCAGGACATCCTAAAGCACATTAGAGCCAATGAAGTACACTTGAAGTGTAGTCATTGTTGTAATGTAGGAAACGTGGCAACCAATTTGTGCAAGTGTCATTACAGCAGCCCAGCTGCTGCTGGCTGGGATTAGCCAACTGTTACAAACCCAAATTGGAAATCTAGCGCTGACACAGCCTGGTTCCAGCCTTGAAAATGCGCCACATGTCATTTGGAATCATGAAGGGAGCTGAGCATTGCCCAGTTTAATTTGGCGAGGGGCATGGGGGTTGAATGGGTTAAAGAGAAAACTGAGGCTGGATTTTGGTGAGCTTCAAAAATGGTGCTGCGCACATGCGACATTTAATGCGGGGGCTCATTTACTGCCCACCCCAATAACGTAGAGGGTGCCGGCGCCATTTGTAAAGGGCTTCAAGCCCTTACAAGTAATCTTAATTTTTAAAGTGAAATGCATGCTACTGTTAAATTAAAAAAATTTAATAAAATATCGAAGCCCCTCTGCCACTCCCCCAGTGACCAAACAATTTGCTTATTGCCCTCTCCCCCATAAAAAAAACTTTCATCTGATCTCAAACTTTCCCCCTGAACTTTATTAACTCTGACTTTAAACCCCTTCCCACCATCCCCTCAACCAACAGCAAGAGTTTTCCCTGCCCCCCCACCCCCCCTTCACCCTGAAAACTTCACTCCCCACCCCCATCCCAACCAAGGTTCCGCCGCGGATCTCCAAAAAGAGATCCGAAGAAGCAGGAGTTCCGGCAGCCGGCTGGAATATTGGAGTGGCTGGCCGTCGTGAAAGGAAGTCTTTATTCATCTAAATTAAATTAATTAACGTATTTTAATTCGGTCCCTGTCGCCGAGTGGCAAGGGACCACCATGAGGCCCGTGGCGGGCCTCTCCCGGAGTTAGTTTCCAGGCCCCCCTGCCACGACCCCCGACGTCGGCGGGGCTGGTAAAATCCAGCCGCTGGTTAACAAAATTGGGAATATTGTGACAGAGATCTGCTGACTGTAATCAGAGAGACTAGGGACTAAAGAAAAATCATTTTTTGAAATACTGCTCATTACATTTCTTTATAGGTCCGTGATGACATTATGTTGAAGCCTGTAATGGGTCTTCTGCAGTGGCTGGAACATTCTAGAAGGCACTTCATGAACATTTTATTTTTTTCAATACAATCTAACGAGGTGGACAGGGGGAAAATAACTGGGTCGAATGACCCCAGCGCTCACTGCAACACACAAGCCACAAGGGTAGTAAAAACCATTCTGCTAAAGCCATAACTCTGAATTCATTAATATCAGAGGATTATTAATTTTCTCTATTATTCAGATTTTCCAGACAATATTGGGAAAACTTTATGTATTGCAGTCTCAGCACTACCCTCAGCCAATTAAACTTTCTCTTTATGAATATCAGAATCTTGAAAAGAATTAGAACATTAGAACATTACAGCGCAGTACAGGCCCTTCGGCCCTCGATGTTGCGCCGACCATCTGACCGACACTATTCCATTTTCATCCATATGTCTATCCAATGACCACTTAAATGCCCTTAAAGTTGGCGAGTCTACTACTGTTGCAGGCAGGGCGTTCCACGCCCCTACTACTCTCTGCGTAAAGAAACTACCTCTGACATCTGTCCTATATCTTTCACCCCTCAACTTAAAGCTATGTCCCCTCGTGTTTGCCATCATCATCCGAGGAAAAAGACTCTCACTATCCACCCTATCTAACCCTCTGATTATCTTGTATGTCTCTATTAAGTCACCTCTCCTCCTCCTTCTCTCTAACGAAAACAACCCCAAGTCCCTCAGCCTTTCCTCGCAAGACCTTCCTTCCATACCAGGCAACATCCTAGTAAATCTCCTCTGCACCCTTTCCAAAGCTTCCACATCCTTCCTATAATGCGGTGACCAGAACTGCACGCAATACTCAAGGTGCGGCCTCACCAGAGTTTTGTACAGCTGCATCATGACCTCGTGGCTCCGAAACTCGATCCCCCTACTAATAAAAGCTAACACACCATATGCCTTCTTAACAGCCCTATTAACCTGGGTAGCAACTTTCAGGGATTTATGTACCTGGACACCAAGATCTCTCTGCTCATCTACACTACCAAGAATCTTCCCGTTAGCCCAGTACTCTGCATTGCTGTTACTCCTTCCAAAGTGAATCACCTCACACTTCTCCGCATTAAACTCCATTTGCCATCTCACAGCCCAGCTCTGCAGCCTATCTATGTCCCTCTGTACCCTACAACACCCTTCGACACTATCCACAACTCCACCGACCTTCGTGTCATCCGCAAATTTACTAACCCACCCTTCTACACCCTCATCCAGGTCATTTATAAAAATGACAAACAGCAGTGGCCCCAAAACAGAACCTTGCGGTACACCACTAGTAACTAAACTCCAGGATGAACATTTGCCATCAACCACCACCCTCTGTCTTCTTTCAGCTAGCCAATTTCTGATCCAAAGCTCTAAATCACCTTCAACCCCATACTTCCGTATTTTCTGCAATAGCCTACCGTGGGTATCAAACGCCTTACTGAAATCCATATACACCACATCCACGGCTTTACCCTCATCCACCTGTTTGGTCACCTTCTCGAAAAACTCAATAAGGTTTGTGAGGCACGACCTATCTTTCACAAAACCGTGCTGACTATCGCAAATGAACTTATTCTTTTCAAGATGATTATAAATCCTATCTCTTATAACCCTTTCCAACATTTTACCCACAACCGAAGTAAGGCTCACAGGTCTATAATTACCAGGGCTGTCTCTACTCCCCTTCTTGAACAAGGGGACAACATTTGCTATCCTCCAGTCCTCCGGCACTACTCCTGTCGACAATGACGACATAAAGATCAACAACAACGGCTCTGCAATCTCCTCCCTGGCTTCCCAGAGAATCCTAGGATAAATCCCATCTGGCCCAGGGGACTTATCTATTTTCACTCTTTCCAAAATTGATAACACCTCCTCCTTGTGAATCTCAATCCCATCTAGCCTAGTAGGCTGTATCTCAGTAATCTCCTCGGCAACATTTTCTTTCTCTACTGTAAATACTGACGAAAAATATTCATTTAACGCTTCCCCTATCTCCTCTGATTCCGCACACAACTTCCCACTACTATCCTTGATTGGCCCTGTTCTAACTCTTATCATTCTTTTATTCCTGATATACCTATAGAAAGCCTTAGGGTTTTCTTTGATCCTATCCGCCAATGACTTCTCGTGTCCTCTCCTTGCTCTTCTTAGCCCTCCCTTTAGATCCTTCCTGGCTAGCTTGTAACTCTCAAGCGCCCTAACTGAGCCTTCACGTCTCATCCTAACATAAGCCGCCCTCTTCCTCTTGACAAGCGCTTCAACTTCTTGAGTAAACCACGGCTCCCTCGCTCGACAACTTCCTCCCTGCCTGACAGGTACATACTTATCAAGGACTCGCATTAGCTGCTCCTTGAATAAGCTCCACATTTCGTTTGTGCCCATCCCCTGCAGTTTCCTTCCCCATCCTACACATCCTAAATCTTGCCTAATCGCGTCATAATTTCCTTTCCCCCAGCTATAATTCTTGCCCTGCGGTATATACCTGTCCCTGCCCATCGCTAAGGTAAACCTAACCGAATTGTGATCACTATCGCCAAAGTGCTCACCTACATCTAAATCGAACACCTGGCCGGGTTCATTACCCAGTACCAAATCCAATGTGGCATCGCCCCTGGTTGGCCTGTCCACATACTGTGTCAGAAAACCCTCCTGCACACACTGGACAAAAACAGACCCATCTAAAGTACTCGAACTATAGTATTTCCAGTCAATATTTGGAAAGTTAAAGTCCCCCATAACCACTACCCTGTTACTCTCGCTCCTGTCGAGAATCATCTTCGCTATCCTTTCCTCTACATCTCTGGAACTATTCGGAGGTCTATAGAAAACTCCCAACAGGGTGACCTCTCCTCTCCTGTTTCTAACCTCGGCCCATACTACCTCAGTAGACGAGTCCTCAAACGTCCTTTCTGCCGCTGTAATACTTTCCTTGATTAACAATGCCACACCCCCCCCCTCTTTTAACCTCTTCTCTATTCTTACTGAAACATCTAAATCCCGGAACCTGCAACATCCATTCCTGCCCCTGCTCTACCCATGTCTCTGAAATGGCCACAACATCAGGATCCCAGGTACCAACCCATGCTGCAAGCTCTCCCACCTTATTCCGGATGCTCCTGGCGTTGAAATAGACACACTTTAAACCAAGTTCTTGCTTGCCAGTGCCCTCTTGCGTCCCTGTAACCTTATCCCCTACCTCACTACTCTCAACAGCCTGTACACTGGAACTACAATTTAGGTTCCCATTCCCCTGCTGATTTAGTTTAAACCCCCCCCCCCCGGAAGAGCACTAACAAATATTGCTCCCTTGGCTGCAAGTAAGACCCAACTGATGCATTTTGGCTGATTTTATTGCTGCAGGGAAACGAGGCTAAAACAAAGAGGTTATATTATTGATAAGGTGCAGCTGTTTCCTCATCTGTGCAGGAGCTGTCACATCAAAATGTGCGGACTTGGAAGGAAGGGGGGGGGGAATATTTGGTGGGGAGGGGGAATATTTGGTGGGGACTGGGGGTGGGGGGGCGGTCCCTAAGCTTCAGTCCTTGCTATCCCATGTCCACATCCTCCGGTTTTAGCTGAATGAGATCCTTGTCTATTCTCAGAGAGATGGCGCACTCCATGCCAGGCAAAAAGCAATTTTTCAGTGGTTTGGTTTGGGGAACGCATATACCCACCCATGGGTTTCGATGCATTTCAGATACTTGAACAGCCAGGGCAAGTAAAAGGCAGCAATGGTAAATTGCCTAGTGACAAAAGATGTGGAGGATAGCATTTCACCTTGAGTCCTATCAATACAGATGGTTCTGTGCCAGCAATGCCTATGAATACATTAAGAGGGTGCCCCTCCAAGAGTGCAGAAGATAAAAATGTAATCCTTGATGAAGATAGGACAATGAGCAAAAATAAATAACAGCATTCAATCAGATTAGGGGGAAGGGTCATGACCCCTGCACCATGCCCCATTATAGTACCCTCTACACCAGCTAATGGGCAACGTGTAATGAAAATAGAAAATGCTGAACACTCTCAGCAGTTCAAGCAACATCTGTGGAGAGAGAAACAGAGTTAACGGGTGGATTTGAAAGCCCCTCCCTCTGGCAGGGGAGCAATGAAGATTGCCATGGAGGAGATCCGCCACCGACCCCGACGGCAGCAGGCCCCGTACTGACATCGGTGGCAGTGGCGAGGCCTCGTGGCGACCGCCCCACTGCTCGGCGACGAGACCCGCATTAAAATATATAAATGCCTACTTACCATGCAGGTCGCAGTGATTCAGCCATCACGTTGCAATCTTTATTCTGGCGGCCGGCAATTCCACGCCTTTGAATCCCCATTCGGGGAAATGAGGCGCAACGCCTGTGGGGAGTGGGGAGTGGGGGGGGGGAGGGGGAGGAGGTGATTTTCTCTGTGTGGGAGGCGGGGAGCGAGTTTGCAACGCTTCGGATTTGTCGGGGGAGGGTGTCGGGAAGGGGTAAAAGACAAAGGTTCTGAACTTTAGGGGTCATGCAAATGTCAAATTTTCAAGGTTAGGTATTCCGAGGGGGAAAAGGGCAGAATGTTCTGATATACCATTGGGGGTGGGAGAGTGCATGGAAAGGTTATTTTATTCATTTTGACGAAACTTTACAGTAACTGGCCCTTTAAATTTCAAATGCTCATTGAGGGCCGCAAGCCCTTTAAAAATGGCGCCAGCGCATTGGCGCCAGATGCCATTGGCCGTGGGGGCTCGCCCGCCCCCTCCACGTGATCGGGGGTGGGGGGTGGGGCAGCCACCCTGGACATGGTAATGAGCTGCCGCATTTGGAATCGCGGCAACTCCGCGTAGTGGTCACCGTGCGGGTCGCATTGTTTTACGCATGCCGCCTGTTCCGGCAGCGGAGGCTTAAAATGCGACCCAACGTTTCAGATCGATGACATTTCATTGGATATGGAAGAAGTTAGAGATGGAACAGTTCCTTAAGCAAGTACAGAAGCAGTTAAAGGGAGGCGGGAGAGGGGGATGGTGGTGGGGGGAGAACAAAAAGGAAAGTACTGTGATAGGGTGGAAGACAGGAGAGATTAAATGAGAAAAGGGATGATGGTGCAAGGCAATAGAGGATGGTAATGGGACAAGAAAGGAAACAAAATATGTGTCTAGAGTGGTGTTTCCCAAACCTCTTCGTCCACGGACCACTTAGCTGAGGCACAAGACCCTGCGGATCAACTACCGGTCCTACCCCACCCATTTTTATTTGCCACTGTAAAAAAACTCATCAGAATTAATGGGGTGCTGCTTTTGATGAGACATCAATGAGGTGATGTCTGGTTCCAAGCTGGAGAGCTTCCGTCTCACGTCGGGCTCCACATTCAACCAGTTCTTCTTCTTTGTTTTCAGCCCCACAAGTGTTGGAAATCTGATCTCGCAGTTGTATGTTGTAACAGACACATAAATCTTGCTTCTCAAACTACATTGTTGTTGTTTGCACTTAAGACGACTCATGCCATGCGTGCAGGAGAAGGTCTGGCTATGTGGACGTCATGCGAGTAGTGGGGATGAGGGTTCTGGTCTGTGCTCTCGTATGTCCTCGGCTGTGGCGTTGCACAATAGTGACTTGCATTTTGAACAAGCCCGTGGAACACCTGGAGGACCCTCGTGGAGACCACCCTTTGAGAACCGTTGATCTACAGAAAATGTAAACGGCAACGGCAGAACTATTACCAGCACCTGCTCTCCGACAAAATGGAAGCATTGGTTGTGATCTGAAATTTTTGAACTCAGTGTTGAGTCTGGAAAGTTGTTAATGGGCAATGTGTTCTGTTTATCTATTGCTAACTTTCCATGTCCAATTTCCATAGATTATAAGTTCACTTCACGCACAGTTAAAAATTATAAAATGTTATGTTTTTTTCATAACTCTTGCTAGAGGGGCAGAGGAAGATTTACAAGATCATGAGATAGGTTTTGAAGCAGAGGGCCTTTGACCCATTGCATTTCATCCTTCCAGAACCTTCCTATTTTATCTGTGATGTTCGACACTCGTTTAAACACTTTCTTCAGCTTAATGATACCTTCCAATAATTTTAGGGGGCTTATTTCTGCCATGTCGGGTCACCATCTTAAAATCAGATGTACATCACTTTGCCACTCCAGATGTATAGAGCACAACACCAATACCAATTTATACAGCACTCCTGATCTACACAGCACACCATCATTCCTGATCTATCCAGTGCACCTTCACTCCTGATATATATAGCACACTTTCACACCTGAAGTATACACTGCAGCTCCATTCCAAATTGGGCTGTACAATCCATCCATTCAGAATATTTGGTCTTCTAAGTATCGTATATTGGTGAGGAATATTGGAATTGGCAAGCCTCTTCTTCTTCTTCTTTGGCCTCCTTGTCTCGAGAGACAATGGGTAAGTGCCTGGAGGTGGTCAGTGGTTTGTGAAGCAGCGCCTGGAGTGGCTAGAAAGGCCAATTCTAGAGTGACAGACTCTTCCACAGGTGCTGCAGATAAAATTGGTTGCCGGGCTGTTACACAGTTGGCTCTCTCCTTGCGCTTCTGTCTTTTTTCCTGCCAACTACTAAGTCTCTTCGACTCGCCACACTTTAGCCCCGCCTTTATGGCTGCCCGCCAGCTCTGGTGATCACTGGCAACTGACTCCCACGACTTGTGATCAATGTCACAGGACTTCATGTCGCGTTTGCAGTCGTCTTTAAAGTGGAGACATGGACGGCCGGTGGTTCTGATAGCAGTGGCGAGCTCGCTGTACAATGTGTCCTTGGGGATCCTGCCATCTTCCATGTGGCTCACATGGCCAAGCCATCTCAAGCGCCACGGGCTCAGTAGGGTGTATATGCTGGGGATGTTGGCCACCTCGAGAACTTCTGTGTTGGAGATACGGTACTGCCACCTGATGCCAAGGATTCTCCGGAGGCAGCGAAGATGGAATGAATTGAGATGTCGCTCTTGGCTGACATACGTTGTCCAGGCCTCGCTGCCATAGAGCAAGGTACTGAGGACACAGGCTTGATACACTCGGACTTTTGTGTTCCGTGTCAGTGCGCCATTTTCCCACACTCTCTTGGCCAGTATGGACATAGCAGTGGAAGCCTTTCCCATGCGCTTGTTGATTTCTGCATCGAGAGACAGGTTACTGGTGATAGTTGAGCTTAGGTAGGTCTTATTTCTGCCATGTCGGGTCACCATCTTAAAATCAGATGTACATCGCTTTGCCGCTCCAGATGTATAGAGCACAACACCAATACCAATTTATACAGCACTCCTGATCTACACAGCACACCATCATTCCTGATCTATCCAGTGCACCTTCACTCCTGATATATATAGCACACTTTCACACCTGAAGTATACACTGCAGCTCCATTCCAAATTGGGCTGTACAATCCATCCATTCAGAATATTTGGTCTTCTAAGTATGGTATTTTGGTGAGGAATATTGGAATTAGCAAGCCTATGAAGTCAGTAACTTACTTAACTGGATGAGTTTGTAAGATTTATATACCATGATGTACAAAAGGATATATGTACATTTTAAGACTCTTTATTGGCTTTTCCCTTGTGCACCAAAACAAGTTGGCTACACTACCATTTTGTCAGAATACTAAAATCTTGAAAAATACATTTTTATAAAGCAACCGGGCCATTATAAATAAGGAGACAGAGCTACAGATGTTACCTAAAGTAAGAATCTCTTACAGTCCTATCACATTGCACACGAGATAATCCCCTGTCGCCACATACACTCCACAGATCTTGTTCACAGTTTTGACTGTAAAACTGTATTAAGTTTGAACATGAACTGTTTTATATATTACACAGTCTGCCTTGGATGGTAACATAATCACTTAACATCCACCATTACCAATAAAGGGAACAGTGAAATATCTGTTGAAAGAGAGTTTCTTGGTGAATTATAGATGATGAATGACATTTCTGTCTCAGCCCTGTCTTCAGTGATGTGTAGAATTCCTTCCAGGGCGTTCCAAATCATTGCCTCAACTAGTCCTTACCTTCTGACTAGGTTTCAATAAATGTCACATTTAGATCACCATTTGAAGGTCTCTCACCATGCTTCAATATGCTTGAGTGACAAGGTGTTGAAACCTAATGGGTACCTTTGACGTGCAAATTCACTGTATATGTGTTGCAGGTTCTTGTCCTGGGTTAGACGATGTGCACGCTTGAAGTTCTGTTTGGATTGATGGTTTTGGTTCGTAATTCTGCATTTGATACTGAGATAGACATTAATTGCTCTTTAGTATAGAATCTCTTCAGATTAAGCTCAACTTTTGTCATCACACTCGCCATTGAAAAAGCTGCGAGTCTTTCAGAATTTAGATCCATAGCTGCCTATTTTTTCTGATTTGATATTATACTCTATATAATTTGTGTCCTGTTACAATTTTTTATATGAGTATTTTGGGCTTTGAGCAATAGTGCAAAATGGACAATATGGTCTCAACCGCTTGTTACACATCTTTCCTGATTTCCATTTCCAATGTGGAAATAAAAATCAGGAAAAGAATGAAAGACTTGCATTTATATAGCACCTTTCATGACCACAGGATGTTCCAAAGTGCTTTACAGCCAATTAAGTACTTTTTGAAGTGTTGTACTGTAGGAAATATGGCAACCACTTTGCACACAACAGGCTCCCACAAACAACAAAGTGATAATGACCAGATTTTTTTGGTCATGTTGATTTATGGATAAATATAGGCCAGGGATAACTTCTCTGTTCCTCCTCAAAATACTCCCAGGGGATCTTTTACATCCATCTGAGAGGGCAGACAATGCCTCAGTTGAACATTTCATTTAAAAGATAGCACCTTGAATAGTGCAGCACTCTCTCAGTACTGCAATGGAAAATTTTTATTAACCAAGTGTCTCAAGGGATATGGAGCAAAGGAAGGTATATGGAGTTAGTTCAAAGATCAGCCATGACCTCATTGAATGGCAGAACAGATTCGAGGGACTAAATGACCGACTCCTTCCGATGTTCCTACGAATTCTTTTTCTTTTTTGGTCCTGTAAGTGCAGAACATGTCTTTTTATTCTGAAACATTGTGAAAGAGTAGAAACTCAATTTGTAGAACAAAAAGAACAAAGAACAAAGATAATTACAGCACAGGAACAGGCCCTTCGGCCCCCCAAGCCTGCGCCGATCCAGATCCTCTCTCTAAACATGTCGCCTATTTTCTAAGGTTCTGTATCTCTTTTCTTCCTGCCCATTCATGTATCTGTCTAGATACATCTTAAAAGACTCCATCGTGCCCGCATCTACCACCTCCGCTGGCAATGCGTTCCAGGTGCCCACCACCCTCTGCGTAAAGAACTTTCCACGCATATCCCCCCTAAACTTTTCCCCTTTCACTTTGAACTCGTGTCCTCTAGTAATTGAAACCCCCACTCTGGGAAAAAGCCTCTTGCTATCCACCCTGTCTATACCTCTCATGATTTTGTACACCTCAATCAGGTCCCCCCTCAACCTCCGTCTTTCTAATGAAAATAATCCTAATCTGCTCAACCTCTCTTCATAGCTAGCGCCCTCCATACCAGGCAACATCCTGGTGAACCTCCTCTGCACCCTCTCCAAAGCATCCACATCCTTTTGATAATGTGGCGACCAGAACTGTACGCAGTATTCCAAATGTGGCCGAACCAAAGTCCTATACAACTGTAACATGACCTGCCAACTCTTGTACTCAATGCCCCGTCCGATGAAGGAAAGCATGCCGTATGCCTTCTTGACCACTCTATTTACCTGCGTTGCCACCTTCAGGGAACAGTGGACCTGAACACCCAAATCTCTCTGGACATCAATTTTCCCCAGGACTTTTCCATTTACTGTATAGTTCACTCTTGAATTGGATCTTCCAAAATGCATCACCTCGCATTTGCCCTGATTGAACTCCATCTGCCATTTCTCTGCCCAACTCTCCAATCTATCTATATTCTGCTGTATTCTCTGACAGTCCCCTTCACTATCTATAATCCCATCTTTTGAAAGAATAATTAAGACTTACTCTCTGATAGGATTCTAAAATCCCAGGTCAGTAGAAAGCAGGATTTTAAATTTGTCATTTTTGATTCCTGACCCCATCTGTCACTTCCGAGAAGCCTCTCGCAGATGTGTCAGTAGAGTATCCCCATGGATCTGATGGATCAGTGCTCTGAGATAATATTATTGAGTCTCTAGCCACTCTTTGAGGACGTCTTTCCTATTTCTATGCTGGTACAAGCAATTTCGAAACGGCAATGAGGGACGAAAAAACTCATCTGTCTTCATAATCCAACAAGTGCATAACTGGGCAAAAGGCCCAGGAACAACACCAGAAGGAACGACATCACCTGCTAACACATTAAGGGTACACAGAATATTTTGCCAGAATGGGGAAGTCTTAGGATACTGAGACAAAATTTGATGCAATATTTTCTGAGTGCAGAGTTATAAATAATAAGAGGTTTGTTTTGATAATTCACATAGGAACACCCATTCCTAATGCACTATACCATACATCATCGGGCTCTGTCAAAATTGCTTCTAAGCCAGCTATTAGGAGGTGCATAAAGGAGCCTTTGATTGACTTCAGTTGTCTAACTTTTCCTCCCTTCCTTTATATTGATAAATGTCTCATCTCCACTTGAAGTCTTGCAGCAATCATACTTGGAGCAAAACTTTTATCAAAATGCTATATTGTGAGAACAAAAAGGATTTCCACTAATGTCTACTACAAGAATATCGCCCCCCCGCCCCCCCCCCCCCCCACGCCCCCACCAACTCCATCCTCCGATTCCCACAGCTACCTCAATCATAGTTCCTCACCTCAGCTTCCTGTGAGGGCTTTATTCCATTCTCTCAGTTTCTCTACCTCTGGTAAAACCTGGCTACCCGACCAAACCCAACTACATGTGTTGGGTTCGGGTCGGGTCTGTATTCTATGTCCAGCATTCAGGCTCGGGTCCAGTTGGACTGGACTGTACTGTTTTGTTTCATATTGTTTTCATTTTAATCTACAATTTTTTGCTGTTTCAATAATACGTTTTTTATTTTCAGGTCGGGTCAGGCATCTAAAAAAATTAAAGGACTCGGGCTTGGGTGGGCTTCAGATTGGCTGTTGTCGGGTTGGGCCCAGGTCAGGTTTTAATTTTACACCCCAGCCAAGCTTTAATCTCTAGTCTAAGCTGAAAAGTTACAACTTTTCTTCTCAAGATAATCTTAATCATATTCCTGGTCCATTTCTAAGTTACTTTTAATTCTACACTGGGTCAAAGCCAGATCAATGCTGGTTATATTTGCAAAAACCTGTTCTTTTGAGTTACTTCTCTAAGTCTGTGGTTTTGGGTTGTAAATCCCTGTATTACAACAGTTCTTATCTGCACTATAGACACTAATCCACTCATAATCTAATATACACTGAAGACTAGCAAAAAAAAAACAAGCTGTTTCAAAGGTTCTGTCTCTATTTTCTGAGGGCTTTTATGGAACTGATTTCTGTTATAGAGTAAAGCACATCTATTTCATTTAATTATATCAAGTAATGTTTTAGTTCAAAATTTTTTACATTTTTTTTCTCCAGCAATTGATTTTAAGGCTTCATTCCCATTAGTGGCTTGAGATTCCTGACTGGTTTGCTTATCAAGCTGACCTGAAGGTCAGTGGCTACTTTGTTTTTTTCCCTAAGGTCTGATTCCTTAAAGAAGTTTCTGCCAAAATCTCCAAGTCGCACGTATTCCGTTTTAATTTTAATTTTCTCACTTAATTGCAAAGACAAAAATAAAACTTTGAGTTTGAGTTGACTTGTATGAACCAATCAAGTTTGGATTTTGGATTAGAAGCAGGATTTGGTGGAAGTCAACATAAGATCATAAGAAATAGGAGTGGGAGTCGGCCCTTTGGCCCCTGTAGCTTGCTCTGCCAAGCAACAAGATCATGGCTGACCTTCTAACTCAACTACCTTCACATAACCCATATCTCCCGTATCCCTTAATTCCCAAAATTCTATTGACCTCTGTCCGAAATATACTCAATGACTGAGCATCCACAGCTCTCTGGGGTAGAAAATTCCAAAGAGTCACAGCCCTTTGAGTGAAGAAATTTCTCCTCATCTCAGTCCTAAACGGCCGACCACTTATACTGAGACTGTGACCCTGTGTTCTAGATCTCCAGGCAGGGAAACATGCTCCCAGCATCTACCCTGTCAAGCCCCTTAAGAATTTTATATTTTTCACTTGGAAGAGCTCTCGTTCTTCTAAACTCCAGGGAATATAGGCCTAGTCTAATCAATCTCTCCTCATACAATAATCTCCTCATCCCAGGAACCAGTCGAGTTCTGAAGGTCATCGACCTGAAACATTAACTCTGTTTGTCTCACCACAGATGCTGCCAGAACTGGAGTATTTCTAGTATTTTCTGTTTTCATTTCAAATCTCCAGCATCCACAGTATTTTGCTTTTGTACCAGTCTAGTGAACCTTCATTGTACTCCCTCTCGGGCAAGTATGTTTTTCCTTAAGTATCAAGACCAAACCTTCACACAGTACTCCAGGTGTGGCCTCGCCAATCCCCTGTATAATTGTAGTAAGACTTCTTAACTCTTATACACCAATCCCTTTGTAACAAAAGCTAACATACCATTTGTCTTTCTAATTGCTTGCTGTACCTGCATGTTAACTTTCTGTGATTCCTGTACAAGGACACCCAGGTCCTTCTGAATGCAAACATTTCCTGGTCTCTCACTATTCAAAAGATATTCTGCCTCTCTTTCCCTACCAAAGTAGATCACTTCACACTTTGTCACATTGTATTCCATCTGTCATGTTCTTGCCCAGTCATCCAATCTGGATCTATCGCTCTGCAGCTCTTTGCATCCTTCTCACTGCTTACTTTCCTACTTAAGTACAGTGTCAGGCAACCCCCCCCCACCATCTGCCTAGACTGAGGCACACATGATTTTACCACATGAACATTAAAACTTAAAATTGCAAGCCCCTGACTGGAAGGACATTTGCATAGAACTAGCAGTGTTGGAACAAAAGGGACTCAGTAGTTACTTCCCCAATAATACAGAAGTGGTCAGACCAGTTTTAGTCACATGACGAACTGGCTGTTGCAGAGAATTTGAACTTGTAATAAAGGATTTTGAAGAGACTGTTCCATATAAGGAGCTAGTCACACGACTAACCTGCTGGGCAACCTGGGAGTTTTTTTGGCTTTGAACTCCCAACAAAGGAATTGGAACAGAGAATGCTGTGTGCTCATGGACTGAGAACATCTCCTCTCCTGTCTGCCTGCCTCCATCTCTTTCCACGGAACTGAATCTTGTGAAAACACGTGAAACTCAAAGAGAGAAAGGTTTCCTACATAAACAAGGTTTTAAGAAGACTACTGGGCCCCAACAAAATGCAAGACCATATCTTCAATCAAGGACTACAGCGAGCTCAAGAAACAGTAACAAGATATTGCCTCAAACTGTTATACTTAATCTTTTCCTCTGCTCTTTTCTGTCCCTATCTGCATGTTTATATCACGTGTGCATACTAGCATGGTCACGTCGTATATCTGTAGGTGTGAACCGTATTAGAGTTTAAGTTTAACGTTTAATTAATTTCATCTTTCTTCTTCAAACCACAGAAAGCCTATTTGCGCTCATTTCTTTGCCTTATAATTGGAAAGTTGTGAACAAGGATTCACAAAAAGGGGAGCTCAAAACACAGTGTGTGAAAAATTAAACCCTGTTACAATAAAACCAGGTGTAGATAGTAACAGACCCCCGAGACAACTTTCGCACCTGGTCGTAACAACAGTCATGGTGGAATTCCTCCAACCTAAGAGAGTGTAATTGTGGAATATGTTGCCAGGGGAAACAGTCAAGTAGACAGTGGCTTAGGGGCACAACAAGATGTGTTTCTACAGAGAGGAGGCATTGAGGAATAGAAGGCGAGTAAAAAAGTAAGAAAGACTTGAATTTATGGTTCGCCTTTTATGGTTAAAGGACCTCCCAAAGGACTTTACAGCCAATAAGGTACTTTTAAAGTGTAGTCACTGCTGTAATGTAGGAAACGTGGCAGCCAATTTGCACACAGCAAGCTCCCACAATCTGATAATGACCAGAGCATCACAGCCTCACAGCTCCAGCGACCCGGGTTCGGTTCTGGGTATTGCCTGTGCGGAGTTTGCAAGTTCTCCCTGTGATCACGTGGGTTTCCTCCGGGTGCTCCAGTTTCCTCCCACATACCAAAGACTTGCGGGTTGACAAGTAAATTGGCCATTGTAAATTGCCCCTAGTGGTGGTAGGAGAATTGAGGGAAGGTGGGGATGTGAGAGGGAAATGGGATTAATGTAGGGTTAGTATAAATGGGTGGTTGATGGTTAGCACAGACTCGGTTGGCCGAAGGGCCTGTTTCAGTGCTGTATCTCTCTATGACTCCATGACTCTATAATCTGCTTTCGTGATGATGATCAAGGGATAAACATTGCCAGGACACCTGAAACAGAACATAAATTTCTCCCTTAATGAGTGTCTGCCTGAGAAAGCACTTTAGAAGTTAGATATAAATGCTAGTCTTTCTTAATTTTTCTTTTTACATAACATTTTAGCACACACAGATAAGCTGACTGTTAGCTGCACTTTGCTATATTTCTTTAAAACTGACTGCTCGCGACAAAAATATTTTTTATATGCGTTGGCGAAGGACGAGAAAGCTGACCTGTGTATTAAAAAAGTCTTCCAATGACATCTATTGTCAAGATCACTAGGTTGTCACAGCAGAGATCAAATTTAGGAGTACACTCTCAGTTCTGACCTCTGACCTGACTCTGTACTCCAGCAGTGTGATTGGCAGTAACCAGGAGGGAGGTGAATGCAGAGGTCAGCAGCATGAGCACTACACAAAGTATGTGTTTACTGAAACGAGTTCTCTTTGCTAAAAGTCATGAATAGCTGCATACCAGATGGTGCTAATGCAGTGTTGTTAACAGGTAGGTTGACTTTATTGTAACCCATGCAACAGGGGAATAACAATCATGCTAGTTGGATGGTTACTGCAGTCTCAGAAAGTTAAAATGGTGCCACACAATGCAAGTTTTGCCTGTTCCAATTTTGGGAAAATTTGCATTTTGCACGGAATGTTCATGTTAAAATAAAGACTTCCATTTATTTGTTACAACCTCAGGATGTCCCAAAACGCTTTACAGCCAATGAAGTATTTTTGAACTGTAGTCCCTCTTGCAATGCAGGAAACATGGCAGCCAATTTGCACACAGCAAGATCCCACAAACAGCAATGTGATAATGACGAGATCATCTGGTTTTTAGTGATGTTCGTTGAGGGCTGAATAACGTCTAGGACTCTGGGGGAGATCTCCCCTGCTGTTTTTTTTTTTAAATAGTCCAGTGGGATCTTTTACATCAACCTGAGAGGGTAGATGAGGCCTCAGTTCAATGCTTCAACCAAAAGGCTGTGCCTAGTGCCTTTGTGCTCAAGGTTCAGGTATGGGGATTAAATCCACAACCTGCTGATTCAAAGGCTATCACTGAGCTACAGCTGATACAATGGTTAGTGGTAGCAAGCAGTGGCATCAGTAGGGCATGTGATTCAGTGAAGCACAAAGCTTCACCACATATAGATAGTCACTGAGATATCCAATAAGGAATTCCAGAGAAACTTCTTTACTCGGAGAGTATTGAGAATGTAGAACCTGCCACCACATGGACTGGTTGAGGTGATTAGCAGAGATTCATTTAAGGGCAAGCTATACGAGAAAAGAGAGAAAGGAACAGAAGGATATGGTGATAGGGTGAGGTGAATTTCAATGAGGAGTGCAGGAGAGCATACCAGGAGCAGTACCAGGCATACCTCACTTACCTTGGGTCTGGGCTCCAATGCTGGACCTTGCCCCAGGCCTGGTGTAGTACCAGCAGTGGCCACTGCTCCCAGTGGTGCTGTCAATACTACTGAGCTGCCAGTCCTCTGATTGGCAGACAGCTCTTGGAGGTGGGGTACCTGTCCTTAAAGGGGCAGGGATCCCAGCGCCAGGTAGTTAATTGCTTGAGCACCATTGAATTGCATCGGGGTGGGGAGGAGGGGGGGTGGTGCTCTGAGATCCCAAGGTGGGGTTCCCCTCACCTTTTCAGCCCAGCACTGGGATCCCATCCGCCTCGACTAAATTCAGCCCTATATCGCCATTCCTTTACTGTCGCTGGGTCAAAATCCTGGAACTCTCCCTAACAGCACTGTGGGTGTACCTACACCACACTGGCTGCAGCAGTTCAAAATAGCAGCTCATCACTAACTTCTCAAGGACAATTAGGGATGGGCGATAAATGCTGACCTTGCCAGCGATGCCCACATCCCAAGAATGAATTTAAAAAAGTAAGGTGGGAGGAGGCTTGTGTGGAGCACAAACATTGGCGTGGAACTGTTGGGCCTATTTTTGCACTGCAAATTCTATTAAATTCCTCATGTTCAGCATTACTAAACATTTTCAAGAATGGACAGTGAATCCATCACAATTTGATTACACCTAGCTGGTTTTGCAGGTGTAAAATGCGGACCAAAGCATCCAATATGTGCCATATTGTTAAAGGCAGAAACAGAAGTGTCCAGGACCTTGAAACAAGTTCTAGCCCCTTTGCATATGTAAACAAGGGGCCTAATGGCTGATGAGGCCCTTTCCCAATATTGAGCCCTGAATGCAGCCAGTGCTATCCAAGAGGTACGTTTGTTGAAAAATACTTTGCTGAAAGTGGAACCAGGAGGGCAAGAATGTTCCTTCCAGATAGAACATAGAACATAGAACATACAGCACAGAACAGGCCCTTCGGCCCACAATGTTGTGCCGATCCTTTGTCCTCTGTCAAGGACAATTTAATCTATACCCCATCATTCTCCTTTATCCATATACCTATCCAAAAGCCTTTTGAAAGTCCCTAAAGTTTCTGACTCAACAACTTCCCCGGGCAAGGCATTCCATGCCTCGACCACTCTCTGGGTAAAGAACCTTCCCCTGACATCCCCCTTATATCTCCCACCCTTCACCTTAAATTTATGACCCCTTGTAACGCTTTGCTCCACCCGGGGAAAAAGTTTCTGACTGTCTACCCTATCTATTCCCCTGATCATCTTATAAACCTCTATCATGTCACCCCTCATCCTTCTCCGTTCTAATGAGAAGAGGCCTAGAATGTTCAGCCTTTCCTCGTAAGACTTATTCTCCATTCCAGGCAACATCCTGGTAAATCTCCTCTGCACCCTCTCCAAGGCTTCCACATCCTTCCTAAAATGAGGCGACCAGAACTGCACACAGTACTCCAAATGAGGCCTTACCAAGGTCCTGTACAGCTGCATCATCACCTCACGGCTCTTAAATTCAATCCCTCTGCTAATGAACGCTAACACCCCATATGCCTTCTTCACAGCCCTATCCACTTGAGTTGCAACTTTCAACGATCTATGCACATAGACCCCAAGGTCTCTCTGCTCCTCCACATGCCCAAGAACCCTACCGTTAACCCAGTATTTTGCATTCATGTTTGTCCTTCCAAAATGGACGACCTCACACTTTTCAGGGTTAAACTCCATCTGCCACTTTTCAGCCCAGCACTGCAACCTATCCAAGTCCCTTTGCAGACGACAATAGCCCTCCTCGGTATCCACAACTCCACCAACCTTTGTATCATCTGCAAATTTACTGACCCACCCTTCGACTTCCTCATCCAAGTCGTTAATAAAAATCACAAACAGGAGAGGACCCAGAACTGATCCCTGCGGCACGCCACTGGTAACTGGGCTCCAGGCTGAGTATTTACCATCTAAGACCACTCTCTGCCTTCTATCAGTTAGCCAATTCTTAATCCAACTGGCCACATTCCCCACTATCCCATGCCTCCTGACTTTCTCCATAAGTCTACCATGGGGGACCTTATCAAATGCCTTACTAAAATCCATGTACACCACATCCACTGGTTTACCCTCATCCACTTGCTTGGTCACCTGCTCAAAGAATTCAATCAGGCTTGTGAGGCAAGACCTACCCCTCACAAAACCGTGCTGACTGTCCCGAATCAAGCAGTGTCTTTCCAGATGCTCAGAAATCCTATCCCTCAGCACCTTTTCCATCAACTTGCCTACCACCGAAGTAAGACTAACTGGCCTGTAATTCCCAGGGTTGTTCCTATTCCCTTTCTTGAACAGGGGCACAACATTTGCCACCCTCCAATCACCTGGTACCACCCCCGTCAGCAGAGAAGATGAAAAGATCATTGCCAGCGGCTCTGCAATTTCATCCCTTGCTTCCCATAACATCCTTGGATATACCCCGTCAGGCCCGGGAGACTTGTCTATCTTCAAGTTATTCAAAAACCCCAACACATCTTCCCTCCTAACGAGCACTTCCTCGAGCTTACCAGTCTGCTTCCCACCGTCCTCTTCAGTAATACACCCCTTCTCATTCGTAAATACCGAAGAGAAGTACTCATTCAAAACCTCACTTATCTCTTCCGGCTCAACACACAGTCTCCCGCTATTGTCCTTGACCAGACCTACGGTCCCCTTAGTCATCCTCATATTTCTGACATACGCGTAAAAGGCCTTGGGGTTTTCTTTTATCCTACCCGCCAAGCATTTTTCATGCCCTCTCTTAGCTCTCCTAATCCCTTTCTTCAGATCCTTCCTGGCCATCTTGTATCCCTCCAGAGCTATGCCTGTGCCCTTTTTCCTCAACTTTATATACGCATCCTTCTTCTTCCTAACAAGACTCTCAACCTCTCTTGTCAACCACGGTTCCCTCACATGACCATCCCTTCCCTGTCTGACAGGGACATGCTTATCAATGGCCCCTACTATCTGCTCCTTGAAAAAGTTCCACATTTCGACCGTGCCCTTCCCTGCCAGCATATGCTCCCAACTTATGCTCCTCAGTTCCTGCCTGACAGCATCATATCTACCCTTCCCCCAATTGTAAACCTTGCCCTGTTGCACATACCTATCCCTCTCCATTACCACAGTGAATGCTACAGAATTGTGATCACTATCTCCAAAGTGCTCGCCCACCAACAGCTCTATCACTTGCCCTGGTTCATTACCTAGTACCAAATCCAATATTGCCTCCCCTCTGGTCGGGCAGTCTACATACTGAGTCAGAAAAGCTTCCTGGACATACTGCACAAACACTACCCCATCCAAACTATTCGATCTAAATCTACTGCAATGGCAAAAATCTCTCAGCCCTTCCCTGATCGCTTCCAGCCCCACACCCCCAACATCTCTCAATCACTGCCCTCCCCATTGCCTACTCCCTCTGGATCACATGCCCCCACACATCCATTTGACAACAGTTAAATGGTACATTCTCAAAAAATAAAGACTCCAATATAAGAACATCTTATCTCAAAGGTTGCAAGGTTGCTTTCATTAGGCATGTGCAGAATAACCCAATTACATTTTCAGAAAATAATGTCAGCAGCACCAAAACCTCCCTGCTCCTCTCCTCATTCCATCTTTCATTGGCTTGAAAAAACAAAATCCGAATTTCTTAGTTGGAAAAAAATGAGAGCTGGGTACGACCAAATCTGTTTTATTCTTAATGCCGCCGAATGTCACTTCTCAAAATATTGTTATTGGATTTCCTTTCCCGCTAACTTTGAAAAATTCAATCTTGAAAATATTCCTAAGCAAACAGATTTTTTTTGGCAGTGAATTGGTCAGGTATTTTCCAAGTGCTCCTGTTTTGTGACATCAGTGATGTCATCAAGATGCAGAGTCCAGGATTTATATGCGGTCAGGATAACTGTGCGTGCAAAGTATATTTGGATAGATTCTGCTCAAGTATTGGAGTTACAGTTTATACTATAAACTGGATAATGGATTTACCATGCCTTTAATAAAAACTACTGGTGCTTTTGCAATGATGGTTGATGAAAGCTTGATGTGGCGAACATCAATTAAATATGCAGTTGATTCTCGTTGACTTCAATTGTTTTACTGAAGGAATCAGATTTCTGTAGAGGCTAATTAAATAATTTGGTTTGATTCCTTGTGCCAGAAAGCCCCCAAAAATTGATCCATAGCACATGTTGGAACAAAAGCTCAGTCTACTGCCAAGATTGCAAAAGAATGTTGGTATGTATATAATTATGTGGGCAAGTATGATGCTTTTTGTTCGGAGACAGGGGCTGCAGAATTCGGCTTCTTAGAGCCCTGTTTCTTGACATCATGAGCGCCATTTGGTGTCTGCAGCATACTGGCAACTTCTAATGCGAGCCTTGCCAGGTGCCACTTTGGTAAGGGCATTAGCGCGCATGCAGGGAGCAACCGCCAGAAATATGCAGCGTAGGCAGATCATGATGTCAATCAGCATGGAACGCTGATTTGATGCCACATTTCCCTGGCAGGGAAGAAACCATGATCAGTGGCCTTTGATCCTGTTCCAGGTAGGTTTTGAGTGAAATGGCTGCAACCAATTCTAGAGCTTCAGGCCAGGGAGAGCATAACACCTTTTGGGTGGCGGTGAAGGATAAGGAAGGAGGTGCAGCGGTTGACCGTACCTTCTTCATTAAGAAAATCCTTATTGATTGCTGTGGATTCCAAGCTGTGGACATCTTCTCCCTGCAGGACTTCCCCAGCAGTGGATATTTCCATGTGACTTTCAAGAAGGTGGCGGGATGCATCAAGTTCCTGAGGGTGTTCAAGGAGAAGGGAAACCAGGTGCCGCTGTCGATCCTCACAGTGGAGCCACTCTTCACACTGCTATCGCAACGTGACCGGGTGGTGACAATTCACCTCTATAACCCCCATGTTCCTGTGGTGGATGTACTCACCTTCCTCACCAGGTACATTGAGGTGGTCGGCAGCAGCACTGATGTCAAGGACCCATTTGGGATTTGGACCAGCAAGCGGCAGGTCAAGGTGACCTCGAAGGTCGATGCCAATTAAGCCATCATCCACCCTCCCTCCAGCTTCACTATCGGGGGAAGTCGAGGCTTCCTGGTCTACGCGGGGCAGCCCAGAGTTTGGCACACCTGTGGCAAATCTGGACATGTGGCAGCTAAGTGCAGCACAGTCATCTGCAAGAAGGAAGGCCATCAGACCAAGGACTGTAAACAGAGTAAGTGCTGCAACCTGTGTGGTGAGGCAGGACACCTCGACAAAACCTGCCCCAAACGCTACCTCAGTTATGCTCAGGCGACAAGGTCCAAGGAAAGGCTGGGAGAAGGAACATTGAACGCATCTGGTGCTGGGAAGGAGACAAGCAACCCTCTCCGCAGCGAGGAAAGTCTAGCTGAGAAGGAGAAGAAAGGGGAGGCAGCTGCAACCAGTGACCCAACACCTACCCCGTTGCAGGAAACCCTTCCTCTCCAGACAGAATCAATGGAGCAGGAGGCAGCAGATGAACAAACAGGTCAGTGGCAAGTGGTACAAAGGAAAACCACAAAGAAAAAACCTCCAAAAAAGGAACAGGCCACCACCCAAACCATTGGCAAGAGGAGGCTACCATCTGAGACAGACTACGGCAGCTCCTCCTCACTGGACGAGGAAGGGACGGAACAACGGCACCTGCAAAAGAAGCGACAGAGCTCAAAGGATCTGGAAGATAAAGCCCCCCAGCTCCGGGGCACTGGAAGCTGTGATGGGCCCAGCGTGACCTGAACCCAAAGCGATGAACCCAGCAACATGCCTAGCGCATCCCAGCTCCGGGACACCGAAAGCAAAGAGGTGTTGGGTGCACTCCAGCTCCGGAAATCCGGGAGCAGTGATGTCTTCAAGGAGGAACAGAGGAGAAAGATACCAACAGCAGAGGACAGCCCAAGCCTTGCTGCCTACAAGACACCCCCGATGTCACCCCAGTGAAACAAACCCTGCATGAGAAACCAGGAGGGGTTTCTGAGCCCAACGAATGTGAAACAGCTTGCGCACACTATGGGTATGCAGGAACATCCCAAAGGACTGGGACTAACAAGGACAAATGGTATGGGAAGCAACAACTAACTTTAAAAAAAAAATGGGTACTAGGATTGCTTCAATTAATGTGCATAGCATTAAATCCACTACGCGATGTGTTTCAATCTTGGATTACCTCGCCAAGGTCAAAGCCGACCTACTGTTTCTGCAGGAGTGTGGAATACCACACCTTAGCACCTGCAGGAAATGGTCGCGATGGTGGTCCCACGGGCCATCGATCTGGTCAGGGGGCAAAGATTCCCGTTCCTCCGGCCTGGGTATTCTGCTGCGGGGAGGTAACTTCACCATCTCCGAAGTTAAGGAGGTGGTGGGCGGTCGCCTCCTTGTAGCAGATGTAATGTACAACAATGCTCTGCTCTGGTTGATCAACATGTACGCCCCGGTTCAATGCAGCGAGCGGCTGACTGTCTTAGCAGCTCCCATTGCTACTGGTGACATCCAGGCCAATCATTCTAGGTGGTGATTTCAACTGCATCATCGATGCAGCTGGACGATCCGGCAGTGACGACAGCAAACTGGACGCTACGTCCAGATTCCTAATGGAAACAGTAAAAGATGCCAAACTGCACGATGTCTTCAGCAAACCTGCAGATGGAGCGCAGCGTAGATACACCTGGTCAAGATCAGACCGGTCTGCCTGTTCCAGGATTGACTTCCTGTTTGTGTCCCGTGCTGTCACGGTCAGATCCACCGATGTTCAGCCGGTGTTCTTCTCCAGCCATTGCCTCTTACTGGCTGACTGTCACTTACAGGACGACCAGCGGGTTGGCAGGGGGACATGGAAGCTCAATGCTACCCTGCTAACCCCAGAGAACTTTGAGGAACTCAAAGGGATTACAAAGGTTGCAGCACCGTGAAACCCCTCTGAGTCTCCAGTTCACTGGTGGGAGGCGATCAAGGAGAAGATCAAGAGGTTTTTTATCTTCAAAGGTGTTCAGAAGGCGAGAGAGAGACAGAGGGAAATGTCCCGACTCCAGAAAAGAATGCAAAATCTGCTCCGGCTGTAGTCGATGGGGGTCGAGGTCAAGGAGGATCTCCAAGAGGTGAAGAGCCAGCAGGCCTTGCTCTTCACGGAGGCCTCCAAGATCATCTTCTGGTCCAGAGTCCGCATTGAACAGGATGGGACGTGCTTGCGTTACTTCTTCCAAAAGGTACCACAGAGAGAGCTCTGTGATCAGCAGCCTGAAGGAAGAGGATGGTTTGGTAAAGTCTTTGTAGTCCGACATACTAAGGATCAGTATACTGAGGATCAGTAGCACCGTCAGGTCAGACTACCTGAAGGTGCTGGGGATATGGTTTGGAAGGGATGGGGCGTGCGCCAAAACCTGGAAGGAGCGAGTAGCCAGGGTACACCATAAACTGAGCATGTGGGATCAGCGATCTCTCTCCATTGTGGGTAAGAACCTGGTCATCAGGTGCGAGGCGCTCCCGTTGTTGCTGTATGTGGTGCAAGTCTGGCCCATATCCCACTCCTGCGCCGTGGCAGTCACCCAAGACATTTTCCTCTTTATCTGGAGATGCAAAATGGATCGGGTCCGAAGGGACACGATGTTCGAACCTCTGGATAAGGGCGGGAAAAATATACCCAACATCGCCCTCATCCTGATGACCACTTTCGTTTGGGGTTGCATCAAGCTGTGCGTACAGCCCCAGTACGCAAACACCAAGTATCACAACGTGTTTTGAGGTTCTATCTGTCCCTGGCGTTGCGAAGGATTGGTCTGATCACATTGCAGCGGAACACTCCAGCCAGTTGGACCGTGCTGTATCACCTACCCTTAGTGGGAAAGTTTCTGCAGGAAAACACTTTTGACCACCAATCCATCAGGCAGTGGGCTGCATGGAATGTCCTCAAGACCCTATGGGAAAAGGAGATGGTGGATCCGGTCGGATGGTTCCCCGAGAAGACTGCCAAAGTCTGCTTTGGAATGCCTCATCACCAGAACTTTCAAACAAGCACCAAGACGTAGCTTGGCTGGTGGTGAGAAGGGCCCTCCCCGTCAGATCCTTCCTGCATGCCCGGAGTCTCGCCACCACGCACCCCCCCACCTTCCACACACTGCCCTCGAGGTGGCTGCGGTGAGGAAGAGACAGTTGCCCACCTCCTTCTGGAATGTGTCTTTGCAAAGCAGGTGTGGAAAGAGATGCAGTGATTTTTGTCGAGGTTCATCCCAAGCAGCTCTGTAACACAGGAGTCTCTGCTCTGTGGGCTGTTCCCAGGAACACACACCGAGATAAACATCAACTGCTGCTGGACGACCATCAATTTGGTGAAAGACGCTCTTTGGTCTGCCCGAAACTTGCTGGTCTTCCAGCACAAAGAGTTGTCCACGACCGAGTGTTGCAGACTGGCACATTCCAAGGTCCAGGACTACGTGCTGAGGGACGCACTAAAGCTTGGGGCAGCCACTGCAAAGGCTCAATGGGGAAAGACCACTGTGTAAGGTCCTCCCACCAAAGTGAACTGAGGGGCTGGACCCATGGGAAACCCCTCGGGCTATATACACCAGATATGAGTTTGCTGTAAAATGTACATGGCATGTAAAATGGAATGGAAGGGTTGTGAGGCAACTCACTCCTGTATTGAAGAAAATTGATTTCCTTTGCACTCTTTGGAATGTCAACTTGGTACTGTTTTGAACTGGTTTATAATGCATATTTTACAGATTTTTATGAATAAAATATATTTTTGGGGAAAAAAAGAGATTTGTTGCCAAGCTGCCATTTTGGAGCTCAATGCTCCAACTAATTCTGTCTCTTAAATACACACAGGTGAACACACCTTCAGGACCCCTCCCCGCCACCAGTGCTATTCAAAGGGATCATCAGCTGCTTCCAGGTTGGTTGCTGATTGATTTCTACTGGCTCTTACTGTGATTGTAGAAATGTTTGGAGATTTCTAGTATTCCTAAAGTTGATGGAAGTCTACAGTAAAAGCTGGCTCAGGTCTGCAAATGAGATCCGACCTGAGCCCGAGGGAACCCCATCCGGCCCCGAGCCCGACCCGGATCGAGTCCTTCCATTTTTTCCCGCGCTCGACCCTGCCCGACCATCAGTAAACCTACCTTCCGTTTTTCACTTTGTTGCTTGCCTGCACAAGCTTAAAATAACTGTAAAAAAACCACCTTTGGAGTCCAAAAAGTAAATTAACATTAGAGTCACTTACCTGAGGTGGTGATAGAGCGTGTCTGATCCGGCCCGAATGCCGGACCTGGAAGTGCGACCCGTCCTGATCCGAACCAAACACATGCCGTCGGGTCCTGTCGGGTTCGGGTCGGGTAGCAGGTCTTTAGTCTACAGGGAGTGGTGTGGCAGCTGCTGCAGGACTTTGTCCTGACTGCAAGGATTCTGCACAAATCACTTGGTCCCAGGCACGAGTGCGGTACTTTGCGTTTGCCTTGGACTACAGCATCGATAGGGAGAATGAGCAGAGGTGACACAGAGCAGGTCGAGCTGCTGGAAGGGGAGAACGGCTCAAGGACCTGCAGGGGAGGGAAAGTCTGCAGTTTGTAAATCAGAAGAGATTATCGGATGAGGGGGAAGTTGGATGTGAGGAGGAGGATTAGGTGTCGGAGCCACAGGGTTAGTTAGAATTAGAATTAGAATTAGAATATTACAGCGCAGTACAGGCCCTTCGGCCCTCGATGTTGCGCCGATCATCTGACCTACACTATTCCATTTACATCCATATGTCTATCCAATGACCACTTAAATGCCCTTAAAGTTGGCGAGTCTACTACTGTTGCAGGCAGGGCGTTCCACACCCCTACTACTCTCTGCGTAAAGAAACTACCTCTGACATCTGTCCTATATCTTTCACCGCTCAACTTAAAGCTATGTCCCCTCGTGAGAAGACCGCCCCATGTCTCTGTATCAAAGAATCAGGGGATGAGTAGACCGCCCCCTGTCTCTGTATCACGAATTTAGGGGATGAGTAGACCGCCCCCCTGTCTCTGTATCACAGACTCAGTGGATGAGTAGACCGTCCCCTGTCTTTGTATCACACACTCAGTGGTTGAGCAGACTGCCCCCTGTCTCTGTAACACAGACTCGGGGGAATTAGAATTAGAATATTACAGCGCAGTACAGGCCCTTCGGCCCTCGATGTTGCGCCGATCATCTGACCTACACTATTCCATTTACATCCATATGTCTATCCAATGACCACTTAAATGCCCTTAAAGTTGGCGAGTCTACTACTGTTGCAGGCAGGGCGTTCCACGCCCCTACGACTCTCTGCGTAAAGAAACTACCTCTGACATCTGTCCTATATCTTTCACCCCTCAACTTAAAGCTATGTCCCCTCGTGTTTGCCATCCTCATCCGAGGAAAAAGACTCTCACTATCCACCCTATCTAACCCTCTGATTATCTTGTATGTCTCTATTAAGTCACCTCTCCTCCTCCTTCTCTCCAATGAAAACAACCTCAAGTCCCTCAGCCTTTCCTCGTAAGACCTTCCTTCCATACCAGGCAACATCCTAGTAAATCCCCTCTGCACCCTTTCCAAAGCTTCCACATCCTTCCTATAATGCGGTGACCAGAACTGCACGCAATACTCAAGGTGCGGCCTCACCAGAGTTTTGTACAGCTGCATCATGACCTCGTGGCTCCGAAACTCGATCCCCCTACTAATAAAGGCTAACACACCATATGCCTTCTTAACAGCCCTATTAACCTGGGTAGCAACTTTCAGGGATTTATGTACCTGGATACCAAGATCTCTCTGCTCATCTACACTACCAAGAATCTTCCCATTAGCCCAGTACTCTGCATTGCTGTTACTCCTTCCAAAGTGAATCACCTCACACTTCTCCGCATTAAACTCCATTTGCCATCTCTCAGCCCAGCTCTGCAGCCTATCTATGTCCCTCTGTACCCTACAACACCCTTCGACACTATCCACAACTCCACCGACCTTCGTGTCATCCGCAAATTTACTAACCCACCCTTCTACACCCTCATCCAGGTCGTTTATAAAAATGACAAACAGCAGTGGCCCCAAAACAGAACCTTGCGGTACACCACTAGTAACTAAACTCCAGGATGAACATTTGCCATCAACCACCACCCTCTGTCTTCTTTCAGCTAGCCAATTTCTGATCCAAAGCTCTAAATCACCTTCAACCCCATACTTCCGTATTTTCTGCAATAGCCTACCGTGGGGAACCTTATCAAACGCCTTACTGAAATCCATATACACCACATCCACGGCTTTACCCTCATCCACCTGTTTGGTCACCTTCTCGAAAAACTCAATAAGGTTTGTGAGGCACGACCTACCTTTCACAAGACCGTGCTGACTATCGCAAATGAACTTATTCTTTTCAAGATGATTATAAATCCTGTCTCTTATAACTTTTTCCAACATTTTACCCACAACCGAAGTAAGGCTCACAGGTCTATAATTACCAGGGCTGTCTCTACTCCCCTTCTTGAACAAGGGGACAACATTTGCTATCCTCCAGTCCTCCGGCACTACTCCTGTCGACAATGACGACATAAAGATCAACAACAACTGCTCTGCAATCTCCTCCCTGGCTTCCCAGAGAATCCTAGGATAAATCCCATCTTGCCCAGAGGACTTATCTATTTTCACTCTTTCCAAAATTGCTAACACCTCCTCCTTGTGAATCTCAATCCCATCTAGCCTAGTAGGCTGTATCTCAGTAATCTCCTCGGCAACATTTTCTTTTTCTACTGTAAATACTGACGAAAAATATTCATTTAACGCTTCCCCTATCTCCTCTGATTCCGCACACAACTTCCCACTACTATCCTTGATTGGCCCTGTTCTAACTCTTATCATTCGTTTATTCCTGATATACCTATAGAAAGCCTTAGGGTTTTCTTTGATCCTATCCGCCAATGACTTCTCGTGTCCTCTCCTTGCTCTTCTTAGCCCTCCCTTTAGATCCTTCCTGGCTAGCTTGTAACTCTCAAGCGCCCTAACTGAGCCTTCACGTCTCATCCTAACATAAGCCGCCCTCTTCCTCTTGACAAGCGCTTCAACTTCTTGAGTAAACCACGGCTCCCTCGCTCGACAACTTCCTCCCTGCCTGACAGGTACATACTTATCAAGGACACGCATTAGCTGCTCCTTGAATAAGCTCCACATTTCGTTTGTGCCCATCCCCTGCAGTTTCCTTCCCCATCCTACGCATCCTAAATCTTGCCTAATCGCGTCATAATTTCCTTTCCCCCAGCTATAATTCTTGCCCTGCGGTATATACCTGTCCCTGCCCATCGCTAAGGTAAACCTAACCGAATTGTGATCACTATCGCCAAAGTGCTCACCTACATCTAAATCGAACACCTGGCCGGGTTCATTACCCAGTACCAAATCCAATGTGGCATCGCCCCTGGTTGGCCTGTCCACATACTGTGTCAGAAAACCCTCCTGCACACACTGGACAAAAACAGACCCATCTAAAGTACTCGAACTATAGTATTTCCAGTCAATATTTGGAAAGTTAAAGTCCCCCATAACCACTACCCTGTTACTCTCGCTCCTGTCGAGAATCATCTTCGCTATCCTTTCCTCTACATCTCTGGAACTATTCGGAGGTCTATAGAAAACTCCCAACAGGGTGACCTCTCCTCTCCTGTTTCTAACCTCGGCCCATACTACCTCAGTAGACGAGTCCTCAAACGTCCTTTCTGCCGCTGTAATACTTTCCTTGATTAACAATGCCACACCCACCCCCCTTCTTTTACCATCTTCTCTGTTCTTACTGAAACATCTAAAGTAGACCACCCCATGTCTCTGCATCACAGACTCGGGGGATGAGTAGACCGCACACAGTCTCTGTATCACAGACTCGGGGGATGAGTAGACCGCACACAGTCTCTGTATCACTGATTCAGGGGATGAGTAGACCGCCTTCTGCCCGTGTATCACAGACTCGGGGGATGAGTAGACCGCACACAGTCTCTGTATCACTGACACGGGGGATGAGTAGACCGCCGCCTGTCTCTGTATAACAGACTCATGGGATGAGTAGAACGCCCCCTGTCTCTGTATCACAGACTCAGGAGATGAGTAGACCACTGCCTGTCTCTGTATCACAGAGCCCGGGGATGAGTCGAGCGCCCCCTGTCTCTGTATCACACACTCGGGTGATGAGTAGACCGCCCCCTGTCTCTGGATCACAGACTCAGGGGATGAGTCGACCGCCCCCGTCTCTGTATCACACACTCGGGGGATGAGTAGACCGCCCCCTGTCTCTGTATCACAGAGCCCGGGGATGAGTAGAGCGCCCCCTGTCTCTGTATCACAGACTCAGGGGGTGAGTACACCGCCCCCTGTTTCTGTATCATTGATACAGGGGATGAGTAGACCGCCCCCTGTCTCTGTGTCACAGACTCAGGGGATGAGTCGACCGCCCCCTGTCTCTGTGTCACAGACTCAGGGGATGAATCGACCGCCCCCTGTCTCTTTATCACTGACCCAGGGGATGAGCAAACTCCCCCTTGTCTCTGTATCTCAGATTCAGGGGTTGAGTAGCCAACCGCCTGTCTCTGTATCACAGACTCAGGGGATGAGTAGACCGCCCCGTTTGTCTGCATCACAGACTCAGGGGATGACTAGACCGCCCCATGTTTCTGTATCATTGATTCAGCGGATGAGTAGACCGCCCCCTGTCTCTGTATCACAGACCCAGGGGATGAGCAAACTGCCCCTTGTCTCTGTATCTCAGATTCAGGGGATGAGTAGACCGTCCCCTGTCTCAGTATCAGAGACTCAGAAGATGAGTAGACCGCCCCTTGTCTCTGTATCACAGACTCAGGGGATGAGTAGACCGCCCCATGTCTCTGCATCATAGACTCAGGGGAGGAGTAGAGCGCCCCCTGTCTCTGTATCACACACTCGGGGGATGAGTAGACCGCCTCCTGTCTCTGCATCACTGACTCAGGGGATGAGTACACCGCCCCTGTTTCTGTATCATTGATTCAGGGGATGAGTAGACCGCCACCTGTCTCTTTATCACTGACCCAGCAGATGAGCAAACTGCCCCTTGTCTCTGCATCTCAGATTGAGGGGATGAGTAGCCAACCGCCTGTCTCTGTATCACAGACTCAGGGGATGAGTAGAGCGCCCCCTGTCCCTGCATCACACACTCGGGGGATGAGTAGACCGCCCCCTGTCTCTGTATCAGAGACTCAGGGGATGAGTAAACCGCCCCCTGTTTCTGTACCATTGATTCAGCGGATGAGTAGACCGCCCCCTGTCTCTGTATCAGAGACTCAGGGGATGAGTAAACCGCCCCCTGTTTCTGTACCATTGATTCAGCGGATGAGTAGACCGCCCCCTGTCTCTGTGTCACAGACTCAGGGGATGAGTAGACCGCCCCCTGTCTCTGTATCACAGACACAGGGGATGAGCAAACCGCCCCCTGTCTCTGTATCTCAGATTCAGGGGATGAGTAGACCGTCCCCTGTCTCAGTATCAGAGACTCAGGGGATGAGTAGACCGCCCCCTGTCTCTGTATCACAGACACAGGGGATGAGCAAACCGCCCCCTGTCTCAGTATCAGAGACTCAGGGGATGAGTAGACCGCCCCCTGTCTCTGTATCACAGACACAGGGGATGAGCAAACCGCCCCCTGTCTCAGTATCAGAGACTCAGGGGATGAGCAAACCGCCCCCTGTCTCAGTATCAGAGACTCAGGGGATGAATAGACCGCCCCCTGTCTCTGTATCACAGACTCAGGGGATGAGTCGACCGCGCCGTTTGTCTGCATCACAGACTCAGGGGATGAGTAGACCGCCCCTGTCTCTGTATCATCCACTCGGGGGATGAGTAGACCGCCCCCTGTCTCTGTATCACAGACTCAGGGGATGAGTACACCGCCCAATGTTTCTGTATCATTGATTCTGGGGATGAGTAGACCGCCCCCTGTCTCTTTATTCCTGACCCAGGGGATGAGCAAACTGCCCCTTGTCACTGTATCTCAGATTCAGGGGATGAGTAGACGGCCCCCTCTCTCTGCATCACAGACCCAGGGGATGAGTAGAGCGCCCCCTGTCTCTGTATCACAGACTCAGGGGATGAGCCGACCGCCCCCTGTCTCTTTATCACTGACCCAGGGGATGAGCAAACTCCCCCTTGTCTCTGTATCTCAGATTCAGGGGTTGAGGAGCCAACCGCCTGTCTCTGTATCACAGACTCAGGGGATGAGTAGACCGCATCGTTTGTCTGCATCACAGACTCAGGGGATGAGTAGACCGCCCCATGTTTCTGTGTCACAGACTCAGGGGATGTGTAGACCGCCCCCTGTCTCTGTATCACAGACCCAGGGGATGAGCAAACTGCCCCTTGTCTCTGTATCTCAGATTCAGGGGATGAGTAGACCGTCCCCTGTCTCAGTATCAGAGACTCAGAAGATGAGTAGACCGCCCCTTGTCTCTGTATCACAGACTCAGGGGATGAGTGCACCGCCCCCTGTTTCTTTGTCATTGATTCAGGGGATGAATAGACCGCCCCCTGTCTCGGTATCACAGACTCAGTGGATGAGTTAACCGCCCCATGTCTCTGCATCATAGACTCAGGGGATGAGTAGACCGCCTCCTGTCTCTGCATCACTGACTCAGGGGATGAGTACACCGCCCCTGTTTCTGTATCATTGATTCAGGGGATGAGTAGACCGCCACCTGTCTCTTTATCACTGACCCAGGGGATGAGCAAACTGCCCCTTGTCTCTGCATCTCAGATTGAGGGGATGAGTAGCCAACCGCCTGTCTCTGTATCACAGACTCAGGGGATGAGTAGAGCGCCCCCTGTCCCTGCATCACACACTCGGGGGATGAGTAGACCGCCCCCTGTCTCTGTATCAGAGACTCAGGGGATGAGTAAACCGCCCCCTGTTTCTGTACCATTGATTCTGGGGATGAGTAGACCGCCCTCTGTCTCTTTATTACTGACCCAGGGGCTGAGCAAACTGCCCCTTGTCACTGTATCTCAGATTCAGGGGATGAGTAGACGGCCCCCTGTCTCTGTATCACAGACCCAGGGGATGAGCAAACTGCCCCTTGTCTCTGTATCTTAGACTCAGGGGATGAGTACACCGCCCCCTGTCTCTGTATCACACACTCGGGGGATGAGTACACCGCCCCCTGTCTCTGTATCACACACTCGGGGATGATTAATCTGCCCCCTGTCGCTGCATCATAGACTCAGGTGATGTGCAGACCTCCCCCTATCTCTGTATCTTAGACTCAGGGGAGGTGTAGACCGCCCCCTGTCTCTATATCAGAGGCTCAGGGTATGAGTAGACCGCCCCCTGTCTCTGTATCACACACTCGCGGGATGAGTAGACCGCCCCCTGTCTCTTTATCACTGACCCAGGGGATGAGTAGACCGCCCCCTGTCTCTGTATCATAGACTCAGGGGAAGAGTAGACCGCCCCCTGTCTCTGTATCATAGACTCAGGGGATGTGTAGACCGCCCCCTGTCTCTATATCAGAGGCTCAGGGTATGAGTAGACCGCCCCCTGTCTCTGTATCACACACTCGCGGGATGAGTAGACCGCCCCCTGTCTCTTTATCACTGACCCAGGGGATGAGCAAACTGCCCCTTGTCTCTGTATCTCAGATTCAGGGGATGAGTAGATCACTGCCTGTCTCTGTATCACAGACTCAGGGGATGAGTAGACCGCCCCCTGTCTCTGTATCATAGACTCAGGGGATGTGTAGACCGCCCCCTGTCTCTATATCAGAGGCTCAGGGTATGAGTAGACCGCCCCCTGTCTCTGTATCACACACTCGCGGGATGAGTAGACCGCCCCCTGTCTCTTTATCACTGACCCAGGGGATGAGCAAACTGCCCCTTGTCTCTGTATCTCAGATTCAGGGGATGAGTAGATCACTGCCTGTCTCTGTATCACAGACTCAGGGGATGAGTAGACCGCCCCGTTTGTCTGCATCACAGACTCAGGGGATGAGTACACCGCCCCCTGTTTCTGTATCACTGATTCTGGGGATGAGTAGACCGCTCCCTGTCTCTCTGTTACAGACTCAGGGGATGAGTAGACCGCCCCCTTTCTCTTTATCACTGGCCCAGGGGATGAGCAAACCGCCCCTTGTCACTGTACCTCAGATTCAGGGGATGAGTAGACCAATGCCTTTCTCGGTATCACAGACTCAGGGGATGAGTAGACCGGCCCGTTTGTCTGCATCACCGTCTCAGGGGATGAGTAGACCGCCCCATGTCTCTGTATCACAGAGCCCGGGGATGAGTAGCCCGCCCCCTGTCTCTGTGTCACAGACTCAGGAGATGGGTAGACCGCCCCCTTCCTCTCTATCACAGACCCAGGGGATGAGTAAACTGCCCCTTGTCTCTGTATCTCACACTCAGGGAAAGAGTTAACTGCCCCCGATCTCTGGATCACACGCAGGGGATGAGTAGACCGCCCCCTTCCTCTCTATCACAGACCCAGTGGATGAGTAAACTGCCCCCTGTCTCTGTCTTCTCGACTCAGGGAATGAGTAGAGCGCCCCCTGTCTCTGTATCTCACACTCAGGGAAAGAGTTAAACGCCCCCTATCTCTGTATCACAGACTCAGGAGATGAGTAGACCGCACCCTTCCTCTTCATCACGGACCCAGGGCATGAGTAAACCGCCCCATGTCTCTGTATCACAGAGCCCGGGGATGAGTGGAGCGTCCCCTGTCTCTATCTCACACACTCGGGGGATGAGTAGACCGCCCCGTTTGTCTGCATCACAGTCTCAGGGAATGAGAACACCGCCCCCTGTTTCTGTTTCATTGATTCAGGGGATGAGTAGACCGTCCCCTGTCTCAGTATCAGAGACTCAGAAGATGAGTAGACCGCCCCCTGTCTCTGCATCACAGACTCAGGGGATGTGTAGACCGCCCCATGTTTCTGTATCATTGATTCAGCGGATGAGTAGACCGCCCCCTGTCTCTGTGTCACAGACTCAGGGGATGAGTAGACCGCCCCCTGTCTCTGTATCACAGACCCAGGGGATGAGCAAACTGCTCCTTGTCTCTGTATCTCGGACTCAGGGGATGAGTACACCGCCCCCTGTTTCTGTATCATTGATTCTGGGGATGAGTAGACCGCTCCCTGTCTCTCTGTTACAGACTCAGGGGATGAGTAGACCGCCCCCTTTCTCTTTATCACTGACCCAGGGGACGAGCAAACTGCCCCTTGTCACTGAACCTCAGATTCAGGGGATGAGTAGACCACTGCCTTTCTCGGTATCACAGTCTCAGGGGATGAGTAGACCGCCCCATGTCTCTGTATCACAGACTCAGGGGATGATTAATCTGCCCCCTGTCGCTGCATCATAGACTCAGGTGATGTGCAGACCTCCCCCTGTCACTGTCTCACAGACTCAGGGTATGAGTAGACCGCCCCCTGTCTCTGGATCACACACTCGGGGGAAGAGTAGACCGCCCCCTATCTCTGTATCTTAGACTCAGGGGATGAGTAGACCGCCCCCTTTCTCTGTATCACAGACTCAGGGTATGAGTTGACCGCCCCCTGTCTCTGTATCACAGACTCAGGGGATGAGTTGACCGCCTCCTGTCTCTGTATCACAGACTCAGGGGATGAGTTGACCGCCCCCTTTCTCTGTATCACACACTCGGGGGATGAGTAGACCGCCCCCTGTCTTTGTATCATTGATTCAGCGGATGAGTAGACCGCCCCCTGTCTCTGTGTCACAGACTCAGGCGATGAGTAAACTGCCACTTGTCTCTGTGTCACAGACTCAGGGAATGAGTAGACCGCCCCCTGTCTCTGTATAACAGACTCAGAGGATGAGTAGACCGCCCCCTGTCTCTGTGTCACAGAGTCAGTTAATGAGTGGACCGTCCCCTGTCTCTGTATCACAGACTCAGTGGATGAGAAGACTGCCCCCTGTCTCTGTATCAAAGACTCAGGGGATGAGTAGACCGCCCCTTGTCTCTGTATCACAAATTTAGGGGATGAGTAGACCGCCCCCTGTCTCTGTATCACAGACTCAGTGGATGAGTAGACCGTCCCCTGTCTTTGTATCACAGACTCAGTGGTTGAGCAGACTGCCCCCTGTCTCTGTATCACAGGCTCAGTGGATGAGTAGACCGCCCCCTGTCTCTGTATCACAAACTGAGGGGTTGAGTAGACCGCCCCCTGTCTCTGTATCATAGACTCAGGGGAAGAGTAGACCGCCCCCTGTCTCTGTATCATAGACTCAGGGGATGTGTAGACCGCCCCCTGTCTCTATATCAGAGGCTCAGGGTATGAGTAGACCGCCCCCTGTCTCTGTATCACACACTCGCGGGATGAGTAGACCGCCCCCTGTCTGTTTATCACTGACCCAGGGGATGAGCAAACTGCCCCTTGTCTCTGTATCTCAGATTCAGGGGATGAGTAGATCACTGCCTGTCTCTGTATCACAGACTCAGGGGATGAGTAGACCGCCCCGTTTGTCTGCATCACAGACTCAGGGGATGAGTACACCGCCCCCTGTTTCTGTATCATTGATTCAGTGGATGAGTAGACCGCCCACTGTCTCTGTATCACAGAATCAGGGGATGAGTAGACCGCCCCATGTCTCTGTATCATAGACTCAGGGGATGAGTAGACCGCCCCCTGTCTCTGTATCACAGACTCAGGGGATGAGTACACCGCCCCCTGTTTCTGTATCATTGATTCTGGGGATGAGTAGACCGCTCCCTGTCTCTCTGTTACAGACTCAGGGGATGAGTAGACCGCCCCCTTTCTCTTCATCACTGACCCAGGGGACGAGCAAACTGCCCCTTGTCACTGTACCTCACATTCAGGGGATGAGTAGACCACTGCCTTTCTCGGTATCACAGTCTCAGGGGATGAGTAGACCGCCCCCTGTCTCTGGATCACACACTCGGGGGAAGAGTAGACCGCCCCCTATCTCTGTATCTTAGACTCAGGGGAGGTGTAGACCTCCCCCTTTCTCTGTATCACAGACTCAGGGGATGAGTTGACCGCCTCCTGTCTCTGTATCACAGACTCAGGGAATGAGTAGACCACCCCCTGTCTCTGTATAACAGACTCAGAGGATGAGTAGACCGCCCCCTGTCTCTGTGTCACAGAGTCAGTTAATGAGTGGACCGTCCCCTGTCTCTGTATCACAGACTCAGTGGATGAGAAGACTGCCCCCTGTCTGTGTATCAAAGACTCAGGGGATGAGTAGACCGCCCCTTGTCTCTGTATCACAAATTTAGGGGATGAGTAGACCGCCCCCTGTCTCTGTATCACAGACTCAGTGGATGAGTAGACCGTCCCCTGTCTTTGTATCACAGACTCAGTGGTTGAGCAGACTGCCCCCTGTCTCTGTATCACAGGCTCAGGGGATGAGTAGACCGCCCCCTGTCTCTGTATCACAAACTGAGGGGATGAGTAGACCGCCCCCTGTCTCTGTATCATAGACTCAGGGGATGTGTAGACCGCCCCCTATCTCTATATCAGAGGCTCAGGGTATGAGTAGACCGCCCCCTGTCTCTGTATCACACACTCGCGGGATGAGTAGACCGCCCCCTGTCTCTTTATCACTGACCCAGGGGATGAGCAAACTGCCCCTTGTCTCTGTATCTCAGATTCAGGGGATGAGTAGATCACTGCCTGTCTCTGTATCACAGACTCAGGGGATGAGTAGACCGCCCCGTTTGTCTGCATCACAGACTCAGGGGATGAGTACACCGCCCCCTGTTTCTGTATCATTGATTCAGTGGATGAGTAGACCGCCCACTGTCTCTGTATCACAGAATCAGGGGATGAGTAGACCGCCCCATGTCTCTGTATCATAGACTCAGGGGATGAGTAGACCGCCCCCTGTCTCTGTATCACAGACTCAGGGGATGAGTACACCGCCCCCTGTTTCTGTATCATTGATTCTGGGGATGAGTAGACCGCCCCCTGTCTCTCTGTCACACACTCAGGGGATGAGTAGACTGCCCCCTGTCTCTTTCTGACTTACCCAGGGGATGAGCAAACTGCCCCTTGTCACTGTATCTCAGATTCAGGGAATGAGTAGACCACTGCCTGTCTCTGTCTCACAGACTCAGGGGATGGGTAGACCGCCCCCTTCCTCTCTATCACAGACCCAGGGGATGAGTAAACTGCCCCTTGTCTCTGTATCTCACACTCAGGGAAAGAGTTAACTGCCCCCTATCTCTGGATCACACGCAGGGGATGAGTAGACCGCCCCCTTCCTCTCTATCACAGACCCAGTGGATGAGTAAACTGCCCCCTGTCTCTGTCTTCTAGACTCAGGGAATGAGTAGAGCGCCCCCTGTCTCTGTATCTCACACTCAGGGAAAGAGTTAAACGCCCCCTATCTCTGTATAACAGACTCATGGGATGAGTAGACTGCCCCCTGTCTCTGTATCACAGACTCAGGAGATGAGTAGACCGCACCCTTCCTCTCCATCACAGACCCAGGGCATGAGTAAACCGCCCCATGTCTCTGTATCACAGAGCCCGGGGATGAGTGGAGCGTCCCCTGTCTCTATCTCACACACTCGGGGGATGAGTAGACCGCCCCGTTTGTCTGCATCACAGTCTCAGGGTATGAGAACACCGCCCCCTGTTTCTGTTTCATTGATTCAGGGGATGAGTAGACCGTCCCCTGTCTCAGTATCAGAGACTCAGAAGATGAGTAGACCGCCCCCTGTCTCTGTATCACAGACTCAGGGGATGAGTAGACCGCCCCATGTTTCTGTATCATTGATTCAGCGGATGATTAGACCGCCCCCTGTCTCTGTGTCACAGACTCAGGGGATGAGTAGACCACCCCCTGTCTCTGTATCACAGACCCAGGGGATGAGCAAACTGCTCCTTGTCTCTGTATCTCGGACTCAGGGGATGAGTACACCGCCCCCTGTTTCTGTATCATTGATTCTGGGGATGAGTAGACCGCTCCCTGTCTCTCTGTTACAGACTCAGGGGATGAGTAGACCGCCCCCTTTCTCTTTATCACTGACCCAGGGGACGAGCAAACTGCCCCTTGTCACTGTACCTCAGATTCAGGGGATGAGTAGACCACTGCCTTTCTCGGTATCACAGACTCAGGGGATGAGTAGACAGCCCCGTTTGTCTGCATCACAGTCTCAGGGGATGAGTAGAGCGCCCCATGTCTCTGTGTCACAGACTCAGGGGATGATTAATCTGCCCCCTGTCGCTGCATCATAGACTCAGTTGATGTGCAGACCTCCCCCTGTCACTGTCTCACAGACTCAGGGTATGAGTAGACCGCCCCCTGTCTCTGGATCACACACTCGGGGGAAGAGTAGACCGCCCCCTATCTCTGTATCTTAGACTCAGGGGAGGTGTAGACCTCCCCCTTTCTCTGTATCACAGACTCAGGGCATGAGTTGACCGCCCCCTTTCTCTGTATCACAGACTCAGGGTATGAGTTGACCGCCCCCTGTCTCTGTATCACAGACTCAGGGGATGAGTTGACCGCCTCCTGTCTCTGTATCACAGACTCAGGGGATGAGTTGACCGCCCCCTTTCTCTGTATCACACACTCGGGGGATGAGTAGACCGCCCCCTGTCTCTGTATCATTGATTCAGCGGATGAGTAGACCGCCCCCTGTCTCTGTGTCACAGACTCAGGCGATGAGTAAACTGCCACTTGTCTCTGTGTCACAGACTCAGGGAATGAGTAGACCGCCCCCTGTCTCTGTATAACAGACTCAGAGGATGAGTAGACCGCCCCCTGTCTCTGTGTCACAGAGTCAGTTAATGAGTGGACCGTCCCCTGTCTTTGTATCACAGACTCAGTGGTTGAGCAGACTGCCCCCTGTCTCTGTATCACAGGCTCAGGGGATGAGTCGACCGCCCCCTGTCTCTGTATCACAAACTGAGGGGATGAGTAGACCGCCCCCTGTCTCTGTATCATAGACTCAGGGGAAGAGTAGACCGCCCCCTGTCTCTGTATCCTAGACTCAGGGGATGTGTAGACCGCCCCCTGTCTCTATATCAGAGGCTCAGTGTATGAGTAGACCGCCCCCTGTCGCTGCATCACACACTCGCGGGATGAGTTGACCGCCCCCTGTCTCTGTTTCATTGATATAGGGGATGAGTATACCGCCCCCTGTCTCTGTATCACAGACTCAGGGGATGAGTAGACCGCCCCCTGTCTCTGTATCACAGACTCAGGGGATGAGTAGTCCGCCCCCTTCCTCTGTATCACACACTCAGGATCGAATAGATCTCCCCCAGTCTCTGTCTCATAGACCCGGGGGATGGGTAGACTGGCCCCTGTCTGTATTTAGGGACTTTGGGGCGGAGTAGACTGCCCCCTTTCTCGGTTTCACAAATTTAGGGGATGATTAGACCGTCCCCTGTCTTTGTATAAGACACTCAGCGGATGAGTAGACCGCCCCCTTTCTCTGCATCACAAACTCAGGTGATGAGTAGTCCGCCCCCTGTCTCTGCATCACAAACTCAGGAGATGAGTAGACCGTCCCCTGTCTTTGTATAAGACACTCAGCGGATGAGCAGACTGCCCCCTGTCTCTGTATCACAGACTCAGGGGATGAGTAGACCGTCCCCTGTCTTTGTATCACACACTCAGTGGATGAGCAGACTGCCCCCTGTTTCTGTATCACAGACTCAGGAGATGAGTAGATCGTCCCCTGTCTCTGTATCACAGACTCTGTGGATGAGTAGACCGGCCCCTGTCTCTGCATCACAGACTGAGGGGATGAGTAGAACGCCCCCTGTCTCTGTATCACAGACTCAGGGGATGAGTAGACCGCCCCCTTCCTCTCGATCACAGACCCAGGGGATGAGTAAACTGCCCCTTGTCTCTGTTTCACAGACTCAGTGGAAGAGTAGACCGCCCCCTGTCTCTGTATCACAGACTCAGGGAATGAGTAGAGCGCTCCCTGTCACTGTATCTCACACTCAGGGAAAGTGTTAACTGCCCCCTACCTCTGTATCACACTCAGGGGATGAGTAGACCGCCCCCTTCCTCTCTATCACAGTCCCATGGGATGAGTAAACTGCCCCTTGTCTCTGTATCTCAGATTCAGGGGATGAGTAAACTGCCCCCTGTCTCTGTATCATAGACTCAGGGAATGAGTAGACCGCCCCCTGTCTCTGTGTCACAGACTCAGGGGATGAGTAGACCGCCCCCTGTCTCTTTATCACTGACCCAGGGGATGAGCAAACTGCCCCTTGTCTCTGTATCTCAGATTCAGGGGATGAGTAGATCACTGCCTGTCTCTGTATCACAGACTCAGGGGATGAGTAGACCGCCCCGTTTGTCTGCATCACAGACTCAGGGGATGAGTACACCGCCCCCTGTTTCTGTATCATTGATTCAGGGGATGAGTAGACCGCCCACTGTCTCTGCATCACAGAATCAGGGGATGAGTAGACCGCCCCATGTCTCTGTATCATAGACTCAGGGGATGAGTAGACCACCCCCTGTCTCTGTATCACAGACTCAGGGGATGAGTACACCGCCCCCTGTTTCTGTATCATTGATTCGGGGGATGAGTAGACTGCCCCCCGTCTCTTTCTGACTTACCCAGGGGATGAGCAAACTGCCCCTTGTCACTGTATCTCAGATTCAGGGGATGAGTAGACCACTGCCTGTCTCTGTCTCACAGACTCAGGGGATGAGTAGACCACTGCCTGTCTCTGTATCACAGACTCAGGGACTGAGTAGAGCGCTCCCTGTCTCTGTATCTCACACTCAGGGAAAGAGTTAACTGCCCCCTATCTCTGTATCACACGCAGGGGATGAGTAGACCGCCCCCTTCCTCTCTATCACAGACCCAGTGGATGAGTAAACTGCCCCCTGTCTCTGTATTCTAGACTCAGGGAATGAGTAGAGCGCCCCCTGTCTCTGTATCTCACACTCAGGGAAAGAGTTAAACGCCCCCTATCTCTGTATAACAGACTCATGGGATGAGTAGACTGCCCCCTGTCTCTGTATCACAGACTCAGGAGATGAGTAGACCGCACCCTTCCTCTCGATCACAGACCCAGGGCATGAGTAAACCGCCCCATGTCTCTGTATCACAGAGCCCGGGGATGAGTGGAGCGCCCCCTGTATCTGTTTCACACACTCGGGGGATGGGTAGACCGCCCCTGTCTCTGTATCACACACTCGGGGATGAGAAGACCGCCCTCTATCTCTGTTTCATAGATTCAAGGGATGAGTCGACCGTCCCCTGTTTCTGTATCTCAGACTCAGGGGATGATTAAACTGCCCCCTGTCGCTGCATCATAGACTCAGGTGATGTGCAGACCTCCCCCTGTCACTGTGTCACAGACTCAGGGGATGAGTTGACCGCCTCCTGTCTCTGCATCACAGACTCAGGGTATGAGTAGACCGCCTCCTGTCTAGGCATCACAGACTCAGTGGATGGGTAGACCGGCCCCTGTCTCTGTATCAAAGACTCAGGGGATGATTAGACCACACCCTGTCTCTGTATCACAAACTGAGGGGATAAGTAGACCACCCCCTGTCTCTGTATCACAAACTGAGGGGATAAGTAGACCACCCCCTGTCTCTGTATCACAAACTGAGGGGATAAGTAGACCGCCCCCTGTCTCTGTATCACAAATTTAGGGGATGTGTAGACCGCCCCCTGTCTCTGTATCACAGACTCAGTGGATGAGTACACCGTCCCCTGTCTTTGTATCACACACTCGGTGGTTGAGCAGACTGCCCCCTGTCTCTGGATCACAGACTCAGGAGATGAGTCGACCGCCCCCTGTCTCTGTATCACAAAATGAGGGGATGAGTAGACCGCCCCCTTCTCTGTCTCACAGACTCAGGGGATGAGTAGACTGCCCCTTGTCTCTGTATCACAGACTGAGGGGATGAGTAGAACGCCCCCTGTCTCTGTATCACAGACTGAGGGGATGAGTAAACTGCCCCTTGTCTCTGTATCACAGACTCAGGGGATGAGTAAACCGCCCCCTGTCTCTCTATCACGGACTCAGAGAATGAGTCGCGCGCTCCCTGTCTCTGTATCTCACACTCAGGGAAAGAGTTAACTGCCCCCTATCTCTGTATCACACTCAGGGGATGAGTAGACCGCCCCCTTTCTCTGTATCACAAACTCAGGGGATGAGTAGACCGTCCCCTGTCTTTGTATCACACACTCAGTGGATGAGCAAACTGCCCCTTGTCTCTGTATCTCTGATTCAGGGGATGAGTAGACCACTGCCTGTCTCTGCATCACAGACTCAGGGGATGCGTAGACCGCCCCCTTCCTCTCTATCACAGACCCAGGGGATGAGTAAACTGCCCCTTGTCTCTGTATCGCAGACTCAGGGGATGAGTAGACCGCCCCCTGTCTCTGTATCACAGAGTCAGGGAATGAGTAGAGCGCTCCCTGTCTCTGTATCTCACACTCAGGGAAAGAGTTAACTGCCCCCTATCTCTGTATCACAGACTCAGGGGATGAGTAGACCGCCCCCTGTCTCTGTATCACAGACTCATGGGATGAGTAGACCGCCCCCTTCCTCTCTATCACAGACCCATGGGATGAGTAAACTGCCCCCTGTCTCTGTCTTCTAGACTCAGGGAATGAGTAGAGCGCCCCCTGTCTCTGTATCTCACACTCAGGGAAAGAGTTAAACGCCCCCTATCTCTGTATAACAGACTCATGGGATGAGTAGACTGCCCCCTGTCTCTGCATCACAGACTCAGGAGATGAGTAGACCGCACCCTTCCTCTCTATCACAGACCCAGGGCATGAGTAAACCGCTCCATGTCTCTGTATCACAGAGATCGGGGATGAGTGGAGCGCCCCCTGTCTCTGTCTCACACACTCGGGGGATGAGTAGACCGCCCCGTTTGTCTGCATCACAGTCTCAGGGGATGAGAACACCCGCCCCCTATTTCTGTTTCATTGATTCAGGGGATGAGTAGACCGCCCCCTGTCTCTGTATCACACACTCGGGGGATGGGTAGACCGCCCCTGTCTCTGTATCACACACTCGGGGATGAGAAGACCGCCTCCTGTCTCTGTGTCAGAGACTCAGGGGATGATTAAACTGCCCCCTGTCGCTGCATCATAGACTCAGGTGATGTGCAGACCTCCCCCTGTCACTGCATCACAGACTCAGGGGATGAGATGACCGCCCCCTGTCTAGGCATCACAGACTCAATGGATGGGTAGACCGGCCCCTGTCTCTGTATCAAAGACTCAGGGGATGATTAGACCACCCCCTGTCTCTGTATCACAGACTCAGGGGTTGAGTAGACCGCCCCCTGTCTCTGTATCATAGACTCAGGGGAAGAGGAGACCGCCCCCTGTCTCTGTATCATAGACTCAGGGGATGTGTAGACTGCCCCCTGTCTCTGTGTCACAGACTCAGGTGAAGAGTACTCTGCCCCAGTCTCAGTATCCCATACTCAGGGGATGAGTAGACCGCCCCCTGTCTCTGTACACAGACTAAGGGGATGAGTCGACCACCCCCTGTCTCCGTATCACACATTCAGGGGATGAGTAGACCGCCCCCCTTTCTCTGATTCACACACTCAGGGGATGAGTCGACTGCCCCCTGTCTCCGTATCACACACTCAGGGGATGAGTCGACTGCCCCCTGTCTCTGTATCTGATACTCAGGTGATGATTAGACCACCCCCTGTCTCTGCATCACACACTCAGGGGTTGAGTCGACTGCCCCTTGTCTCTGTATCTCAGACTCAGGAGATGAATTGACCGCCCCCTGTCTCTGTATCACAGACTCAGGGGATGTGTAGACCGCCTCCTGTCTCTGTGTCAGAGAATCAGGGTATGAGTAGACCGGCCCCTGTCTCTGTATCACAGACTCAGGGAATGAGTAAACTGGCCCTTGTCTTTGTATCTCGGAGTCAGGGGAAGAGTAGACCGCCCCCTATCTCTGTATCATAGACTCAGGGGATGAGTCGAGCGCCCCCTGTCTCTGTATCACAAACTCGGGGGATGATTAGACTTCCCCCTGTCACTGATCAGGGACTCATGGAATGAGTAGAACGCCCCCTGTCTCTGTGTCACAGATTCAGGGGATGTGTAGACCGCCCCCTGTCTCTGTATCACAGACAAAGGGGATGAGTAGACCGCCCCCTGTCTCTGTATCACACACTCGGGCGAAGAGTAGACCGCCCCCTATCTCTGTATCTTAGACTCAGGGGATTTGTAGACCTCCCCCTGTCTCTGTCTCACAGACTCAGGAGATGAGTAAACTGCCCCTTGTCTCTGTATCTCAGAATCTGTGGATCAGTACACCGCCCCTTTCTCTGTATCATAGAATCAGGGGATGTGTCGACCGCCCCCTGTCACAACATCACAGACTCAGGGGATGAGTAGACCGCCCCCTGTCTCTGTCTCACAGACTCAGTGGATGAGTAGGGCCCCCCTTGTCTCTGTATCTCAGACTCAAGGAATGAGTGGACCGCCCACTGTCTCTGCATCACACACTCATGGGATGAGTAAACCGCCCCCTGTCTCTGTATCTCCGGCGGAGGGGATGAGTAAAACGCCCCCTGTCTCTGTATCACAGACTCAGGGAGTAAGTAGACCGCCACCTGTATCTGTATCACAGACTCGGGGGATGAGTAGACCGCCCCCTGTCTCTGTTTCACACACTTGGGGGATGAGTAGACCACCCCCTGTCTCTGTATCTCAGATTTAGGGGATGAGTAGACCGTCCCCTGTCTCTGTCTAACAGACTCTGGTGATGATTAGACCGCACCCTGTCTCTGTATCACACATTCAGTGGATGAGTAGACCGGCCCCTGTCTGTGTATCACAGATTCAGGGGATGAGTAGACCGCCCCCTGTCTCTGTATCACAGACTCAGGGGATGAGTAGACCGCCCCCTGTCTCTGTATCTCAGACTCAGGGGATGAGTAGACCGCCGCCTGTCTCTGTATCACAGACTCAGGGGATGAGTAGACCGCCCCCTTTCTCTGTCTCACAGAGCCCGGGGATGAGTAGAGCGCCCCCTGTCTCTGTATCACACACTTGGGGGATGAGTAGACCGCCCCCTGTCTCTGTCTCACAGACTCAGGGGATGAGTACACCGCCCCCTGTCTCTGTATCACACACTCGGGGGATGAGTAGAGCGCCCCCTGTCTCTGTATCACACACTCGGGGGATGAGTAGACCGTCCCCTGTCTATGTGTCACAGACTCAGGGGATGAGTAGACTGCTTCCTTCCACTGTTTCACAGACCCAGGGAATGAGTTAACTGCCCCTTGTCTCTGCATCTCAGAATCAGCGGATGAGTAGACCACCCCCTTTCTGTGGATCACAGACTCAGGGGATTAGTAGACCGCCCCCTGTCTCTGTCTCACAGACTCAGGGGATGAGTACACCGCCCCCTGTTTCTGTATCATTGATTCAGGGGATGAGTAGACCGCCCCCTCTCTCTGTGTCAAAGACTCATGGGATGAGCAGACCGCCCCCTGTCTCTGTTTCACAGACTCAGGGGATTAGTAGACCGTCCCCTATCTCTGTATCACAGACTCAGGGGATGAGTAGACCGTCCCCTATCTCTGTTTCACAGACTCAGGGGATGAGTAGAGCGCCCCCTGTCTCTGGATCTCAGACTCAGGGGATGAGTAGACCGCCGCCTGTCTCTGTATCTCAGACTCAGGGGATGAGTAGACCGCCGCCTGTCTCTGTATCTCAGACTCAGGGAATGAGTAGATCGCACCCTGTCTCTGTATCTCAGACACAGTGGATGAGTAGACCGCACCCTGTCTCTGGATCTCAGACTCAGGGGATGAGTCGACCGCACCCTGTCTCTGTATCTCAGACACAGTGGATGAGTAGACCGCACCCTTTCTCTGTATCTCAGACTCAGGGGATGAGTAGACCGCACCCTGTCTCTGTATCTCAGACTCAGGGGATGAGTAGACCGCCGCCTGTCTCTGTATCTCAGACTCAGGGGATGAGTAGATCGCACCCTGTCTCTGTATCTCAGACTCAGGGGATGAGTAGACCGCCGCCTGTCTCTGTATCTCAGACTCAGTGGATGAGTAGACCGCACCCTGTCATTGTATCACACCTTCAGTGGATGAGTAGACCGGCCCCTGTCTGTGTATCACAGATTCAGGGGATGAGTAGACCGCCCCCTGTCTCTGCATCTCAGACTCAGGGGATGAGTAGACCGCCCGCTGTCTCTGTATTTCATACTCAGGGGATGAGTAGACCGCCCCCTGTCTATGTATCTCAGTCTCAGGGGATGAGTAGACCGCCCGCTGTCTCTGTATCTCAGACTCAGGGGATGAGTAGACCGCCGCCTGTCTCTGTATCTCAGACTCAGGGGATGAGTAGATCGCACCCTGTCTCTGTATCTCAGACACAGTGGATGAGTAGACCGCACCCTGTCTCTGTATCTCAGACTCAGGGGATGAGTAGACCGCACCCTTTCTCTGTATCTCAGACTCAGGGGATGAGTAGACCGCCGCCTGTCTCTGTATCTCAGACTCAGGGGATGAGTAGACCGCACCCTGTCTGTGTATCACAGATTCAGGGGATGAGTAGACCGCCCCCTGTCTCTGTATCTCAGACTCAGGGGATGAGTAGACCGCCCCCTGTCTCTGTATCTCAGACTCAGGGGATGAGTAGACCGCCCCCTGTCTCTGTATCTCATACTCAGGGGATGAGTAGACCGCCCCCTGTCTATGTATCTCAGACTCAAGGGGATGGGTAGATCGCCCGCTGTCTCTGTATCTCAGACTCAGGGGATGAGTAGACCGCCGCCTGTCTCTGTATCTCAGACTCAGGGGATGAGTAGACCACACCCTGTCTCTGTATCTCAGACACAGTGGATGAGTAGACCGCACCCTGTCTCTGTATCTCAGAGGCAGGGGATTATTAGACCGTCCCCTGTCTTTGTATCAAACATTCAGTGGATGAGGAGACCGCCCCGTCTCTGTATCACAGATTCAGGGGATGACTAGACCGCACCCTGTCTCTGCGTCACAGACTCAAGGGATGAGCAGACCGGCCCCTGTCTGTGTATCTCAGACTCAGGGGATGAGTAGACCGCCCCCTTCCTCTGTATCACAGACCCAGAGAATGAGTTAACAGCCCCTTGTCTCTGCATCTCAGAATCAGCGGATGAGTAGACCGCCCCCTTTCTCTGGATCACAGACTCAGGGAATGAGTAGACCGCCCCCTTTCTCTGTCTCACACACTCGGGGGATGAGTAGACCGCCCCGTTTGTCTGCATCACAGTCTCAGGGGATGAGAACACCGCCCCCTGTTTCTGTTTCATTGATTCAGGGGATGAGTAGACCGCCCCCTGTCTCTGTATCACACACTCGGGGATGAGTAGACCGCCCCCTGTCCCTGTATCACAGACTCAGGGGATGAGTACACCGCCCCCTGTTTCTGTATCCTTGATTCAGGGGATGAGTAGACCGCCCCCTGTATCTGTTTCACACACTCGGGGGATGGGTAGACCGCCCCTGTCTCTGTATCACACACTCGGGGATGTGAAGACCGCCCTCTATCTCTGTTTCATAGATTCAAGGGATGATTCGACCGTCCCCTGTTTCTGTATCTCAGACTCAGGGGATGATTAAACTGCCCCCTGTCGCTGCATCATAGACTCAGGTGATGTGCAGACCTCCCCCTGTCACTGCATCACAGACTCAGGGGATGAGTTGACCGCCCCCTGTCTAGGCATCACAGACTCAATGGATGGGTAGACCGGCCCCTGTCTCTGTATCAAAGACTCAGGGGATGATTAGACCACCCCCTGTCTCTCTATCACAGACTCAGGGGATGAGTAGACCGCCCCCTGTCTCTGTATCACACACTCAGTGGATGAGTAGACCGCCCCCTGTCTAGGCATCACAGACTCAATGGATGGGTAGACCACCCCCTGTCTCTGTATCAAAGACTCAGGGGATGATTAGACCACCCCCTGTCTCTCTATCACAGACTCAGGGGATGAGTAGACCGTCCCCTGTGTCTGTATCATAGACTCAGGGTAAGAGTAGAGCGCCCCCTGTCTCTGTACACAGACGAAGGGGATGAGTCGACCACCCCCTGTCTCCGTATCACACATTCAGGGGATGAGTAGACCGCCCCCCTTTCTCTGATTCACACACTCAGGGGATGAGTCGACTGCCCCCTGTCTCTGTATCTGATACTCAGGTGATGATTAGACCACCCCCTGTCTCTGCATCACACACTCAGGGGTTGAGTCGACTGCCCCTTGTCTCTGTATCTCAGACTCAGGAGATGAATTGACCGCCCCCTGTCTCTGTATCACAGACTCAGGGGATGTGTAGACCGCCTCCTGTCTCTGTGTCAGAGAATCAGGGTATGAGTAGACCGGCCCCTGTCTCTGTATAACAGACTCATGGGATGCGTAGACCGCCCCCTGTCTCTGTATCACAGACTCAGGAGATGAGTAGATCGCCGCCTGTCTCTGTATCTCATACTCAGTGGGTGAGTAGACCGCCCCCTGTCTCTGTATCTCAGACTCAGGGGATGAGTAGATCACCGCCTGTCTCTGTATCTCATACTCAGTGGGTGAGTAGACCGCACCCTGTCTCTGTATCTCAGACCCAGGGGATGAGTAGACCGCCCCCAGTCTCTGTATCTCATACTCAGTGGGTGAGTGGACCGCACCCTGTCTCTGTATCACACACTTGGGGGATGAGTAGACCGCCCCCTGTCTCTGTATCACAGACACAGGGGATGAGTAGACCGCCCCCTGTCTCTGTATCTCATACTCAGTGGGTGAGTGGACCGCACCCTGTCTCTGTATCACACACTCGCGGGATGAGTAGACTGCCCCCTGTCTCTGTGTCACAGATTTAGGGGATGAGTAGACCGCCCCCTGTCTCTGTATCACAGACTCAGGAGATGAGTAGATCGCCGCCTGTCTCTGTATCTCATACTCAGTGGGTGAGTAGACCGCCCCCTGTCTCTGTATCTCAGACTCAGGGGATGAGTAGATCACCGCCTGTCTCTGTATCTCATACTCAGTGGGTGAGTAGACCGCACCCTGTCTCTGTATCTCAGACCCAGGGGATGAGTAGACCGCCGCCTGTCTCTGGATCTCAGACACAGTGGATGAGTAGACCGCACCCAGTCTCTGTATCTCAGACTCAGTGGATGAGTAGATCGCACCCTGTCTCTGTATCTCAGACACAGTGGATGAGTAGATCGCACCCTGTCTCTGGATCTCAGACTCAGTGGATGAGTAGACCGCCCCCTGTCTTTGCATCACACATTCAGTGGATGAGTAGACCGCCCCCTGTCTCTGTATCTCAGACTCAGGGGATGAGTAGACCGCCCCCTGTCTCTGTATCTCAGACTCAGGGGATGAGTAGACCGCCCCCTGTCTCTGTATCTCAGACTCAGGGGATGAGTAGACCGCCCCCTGTCTCTGTATCTCAGACTCAGGGGATGAGTAGACCGCCCCCTGTCTCTGTATCTCAGACTCAGGGGATGAGTAGACCGCCCCCTGTCTCTGTATCTCAGACTCAGGGGATGAGTAGACCGCCCCCTGTCTCTGTATCTCAGACTCAGGGGATGAGTAGACCGCCCCCTGCCTCTGTATCTCAGACTCAGGGGATGAGTAGACCGCCCCCTGTCTCTGTATCTCAGACTCAGGGGATGAGTAGACCGCCCCCTGTCTCTGTATCACAGACTCAGGGGATGAGTAGACCGCCCCCTGTCTCTGTATCACACACTCGTGGGATGAGTAGACCGCCTCCTGTCTCTGAATCATTGATTCAGTGGATGAGCAGACCGCCGCCTGTCTCTGCAATAACAGACTCAGGGGATGTGTAGACTGCCCCCTGTCTCTGTGTCACAGACTCAGGTGAAGAGTAGACTGCCCCAGTCTCAGTATCCCATACTCAGGGGATGAGTAGACCGCCCCCTGTGTCTGTATCACAGACTCAGGAGATGAATTGACCGCCCCCTGTCTCTGTATCACAGACTCAGGGGATGTGTAGACCGCCTCCTGTCTCTGTGTCAGAGAATCAGGGTATGAGTAGACCGGCCCCTGTCTCTGTATAACAGACTCATGGGATGCGTAGACCGCCCCCTGTCTCTGTATCACAGACTCAGGAGATGAGTAGATCGCCGCCTGTCTCTGTATCTCATACTCAGTGGGTGAGTAGACCGCACCCTGTCTCTGTATCTCAGACCCAGGGGATGAGTAGACCGCCCCCTGTCTCTGTATCTCATACTCAGTGGGTGAGTGGACCGCACCCTGTCTCTGTATCTCAGACTCAGGGGATGAGTAGATCACCGCCTGTCTCTGTATCTCATACTCAGTGGGTGAGTAGACCGCACCCTGTCTCTGTATCTCAGACCCAGGGGATGAGTAGACCGCCCCCTGTCTCTGTATCTCATACTCAGTGGGTGAGTGGACCGCACCCTGTCTCTGTATCTCAGAGCCAGGGGATGAGTAGACCGCCCCCTGTCTCTGTATCTCATACTCAGTGGGTGAGTAGACCGCACCCTGTCTCTGTATCTCAGACCCAGGGGATGAGTAGACCGCCCCCTGTCTCTGTATCTCATACTCAGTGGGTGAGTGGACCGCACCCTGTCTCTGTATCACACACTTGGGGGATGAGTAGACCGCCCCCTGTCTCTGTATCACAGACACAGGGGATGAGTAGACCGCCCCCTGTCTCTGTATCTCAGACTCAGGGGATGAGTTGACCGCCCCCTGTCTCTGTATCTCAGACTCAGTGGGTGAGTGGACCGCACCCTGTCTCTGTATCACACACTCGCGGGATGAGTAGACCGCCCCCTGTCTCTGTATCTCAGACTCAGGGGATGAGTAGATCGCACCCTGTCTCTGTATCTGAGACTCAGGGGATGAGTAGATCACCGCCTGTCTCTGTATCTCATACTCAGTGGGTGAGTAGACCGCACCCTGTCTCTGTATCTCAGACCCAGGGGATGAGTAGACCGCACCCTGTCTCTGGATCTCAGACTCAGTGGATGAGTAGACCGCCCCCTGTCTTTGCATCACACATTCAGTGGATGAGTAGACCGGCCCCTGTCTGTGTATCACAGATTCAGGGGATGAGTAGACCGCCCCCTGTCTCTGTATCTCAGACTCAGGGGATGAGTAGACCGCCCCCTGTCTCTGTATCTCAGACTCAGGGGATGAGTAGACCGCCCCCTGTCTCTGTATCTCAGACTCAGGGGATGAGTAGACCGCCCCCTGTCTCTGTATCTCAGACTCAGGGGATGAGTAGACCGCCCCCTGTCTCTGTATCACAGACTCAGGGGATGAGTAGAGCGCCCCCTGTCTCTGTATCACAGACTCAGGGGATGAGTAGAGCGCCCCCTGTCGCTGTATCACACACTCGCGGGATGAGTAGACCGCCTCCTGTCTCTGAATCATTGATTCAGGGGATGAGCAGACCGCCGCCTGTCTCTGCAATAACAGACTCATGGGATGAGTAGACCGGCCCCTGTCTCTGCATCACAGACTCAGGGGATGAGTAGACCGCCCCCTGTCTCTGTATCTCATACACAGTGGGTGAGTAGACTGCACCCTGTCTCTGTATCTCAGACTCAGGGGATGAGTAGACCGCACCCTGTCTCTGTAACTCAGACACAGTGGATGAGTAGAACGCCCCCTGTCTCTGTATCACAGACTCAGGGGATGAGTAGACCGCTTCCTTCCACTGTATCACAGACCCAGGGAATGAGTAGACCGCCCCTTTCTCTGGATCACAGACTCAGGGGATGAGTAGACCGCCCTCTTTCTCTGCATCACAGACTCAGGGGATGAGTAGACCGCCTCCTGTCTCTGAATCATTAATTCAGGGGATGAGCAGACCGCCCCCTGTCTCTGTGTCACAGATTTAGGGGAAGAGTAGAACGCCCCCTGTCTCTGTATCACAGATTCAGGAGATGAGTCGACCACTGCCTGTCTCTGTATCACAGAGCCCGGGGATGAGTAGAGCGCCCCCTGTCTCTGTATCATCCACTCGGGGGATGAGTACACCGCCCCCTGTTTCTGTGTCATTGATTCAGGGGATGAGTAGACCGCCCCCTGCCTCTCCGTCACAGACTCAGGGGATGAGTCGACCGCCCCCTGTCTCTGTATCACAGACCCAGGTGATGAGCAAATTGCCCCTTGTCTCTGTATCTCAGTTTCAGCGGATGAGTAGACCGCCCCCTGTCCCTGTATCACAGAGTCAGGGGATGAGTAGACCGCCCCCTGTCTCTGTGTCACAGAGTCAGGGGATGAGTAGACCGCCCCCTGTCTCTGTCTCACAGACTCAGGGGATGAGTAGAGCGCCCTCTGTCTCTGTGTCACAGACTCAGGTGATGAGCAGAGGGACCCCTGTCTCTGTATCACAGAGCCCGGGGATGAGTAGAGCGCCCCCTGTCTCTGCATCAACCACTCGGGGGATGAGTAGACCGCCCCCTGTCTCTGTGTCACTGACCCAGGGGATGAGCAAACTGCGCCTTGTCTCTGTATCTCAGATTCAGGGGTTGAGTAGAACATTGCCTGTCTCTGTATCACAGACTCAGGGGATGAGTAGACCGCCCCGTTTGTCTGTATCACAGACTCAGGGGATGAGTAGACCGCCCCATGTCCCTGGATCACAGAGCTCGGGGATGAGTAGAGCGCACCCTGTCTCTGGATCATACACTCGGGGGATGAGTAAACCGCCCCCTGTTTCTGTATCATTGATTCAGTGGATGAGTAGAACGCCCCCTGTCTCTGTGTCACAGACTCAGGGGATGAGTAGACCGCCCCCTGTCTCTGTATCACAGACTCAGGGAATGAGTAGACCGCCCCCTGTCTCTGTATCACAGACTCAGGGGATGAGTAAACCGCCCCCTGTTTCTGTATCATTGATTCAGGGGATGAGTAGAACGCCCCCTGTCTCTGTGTCACAGACTCAGGGGATGAGTAGACCGCCCCCTGTCTCTGTATCACAGACTCAGGGAATGAGTAGACCGCCCCCTGTCTCTGTATCATAGACTCAGGGGATGAGTAGACTGCCCCCTGTCTCTGTGTCAGAGATTTAGGGGATGACTAGACCGCCGCCTGTCTCTGTATAACAGACTCATTGGATGAGTAGACCGCCCCCTGTCTCTGTATCACAGACTCAGGAGATGAGTAGACCACTGCCTGTCTCTGTATCACAGAGCCCGGGGTTGAGTAGAGCGCCCCCTGTCTCTGTATCATACACTCGGGGGATGAGTAGACCGCCCCCTGTCTCTGGATCACAGACTCAGGGGATGTGTACACTGCCCCCTGTTTCTGGATCATTGATTCAGGGGATGAGTAGACCGCCCCCTGTCTCTCCGTCACAGATCCAGGGGATGAGTAGAACGCCCCCTGTCTCTGTGTCACAGACTCAGGGGATGAGTAGACCGCCCCCTGTCTCTTTATCACTGACCCAGGGGATGAGCAAACTGCCCCCTGTCTCTGTATCGTTGATTCAGGGGATGAGTAGACCGCCCCCTGTCTCTGTGTCACAGACTCAGGGGATGAGTAGACCGCCCCCTGTCTCTTTATCACTGACCCAGGGGATGAGCAAACTGCCCCCTGTCTCTGTATCTCAGATTCAGGGGATGAGTAGAACACTGCCTGTCTCTGTATCACAGACTCAGGGGATGAGTAGACCGCCGACTGTCTCTTTCTCACTGACCCAGGGGATGAGCAAACTGCCCCTTGTCTCTGTATCTCAGATTCAGGGGATGACTAGAACACTGCCTGTCTCTGGATCACAGAATCAGGGGATGAGGAGACCGCCCCATGTCTCAGTATCACACACTCGGGGGATGAGTAGACCGCCCCCTGTCTCTGGATCACAGACTCAGGGGATGAGTACACCGCCCCCTGTTTATGTATCATTGATTCAGCGGATGAGTAGACCGCCCCCGGTCTCTGTGTCACAGACTCAGGGGATGAGTAGAGCGCCCCCTGTCTCTGTATCACACACTCGGGGATGAGCAGACCGCCCGCTGTCTCTGTATCACAGACTCAGGGGATGAGTACACCGCCCCCTGTTTCTGTATCATTGATTCAGGGGATGAGTAGACTGCCCCCTTTCTCTATGTCACAGAGTCAGGGGATGAGTAGACCGACCCCTGTCTCTGTGTCACCGACTCAGGGGATGAGTCGACCGCCCCCTGTCTCTGGATCACAGACCCAGGGGTTGAGCAAACTGCCCCTTGTCTCTGTATCTCAGTTTCAGGGGATGAGTAGACCTTCCCCTGACTCAGTATCAGAGGCTCAGGGGATGAGTAGAGCGCCCCCTGTTTCTCTCTCACAGACTCAGGGGATGAGTAGAGCGTCCCCTGTCTCTGTGTCACAGACTCAGGTGATGAGTAGACCACCCCCTGTCTCTCTATCACAAACTCAGGGGATGAGTAGAGGGCCCCCTGTCTCTGTATCACAGAGCCCGGGGATGAGTAGAACGCCCCCTGTCTCTGTATCAACCACTCGGGGGATGAGTAGACCGCCCCCTGTCTCTGAATCACAGAGTCAGTGGATGAGTAGACAGGCCCCTGTCTCTCCATCATCGACTCAGGGGATGAGATGACCGCCCCCTGTCTCTCTATCATAGTGCCAGGGGATGATTAGAGCACCCCCTGTCTCTTTATCATAGACTCAGGGGATGAGTAGAGCGCCCCCTGTCTCTCTTTCACAGACAAAGGGGATGAGTAGACCGCTCCCTGTCTCTGTACCACAAACTCAGGGGATGAGTAGACCGCCCCCTGTCTCTGTATCACAGACTCAGGAGATGAGTAGACCCCCCCTGTCTTTGTATCACAGACTCAGGAGATGAGTTTACCAACCCCTGTCTTTGTATCACACACTCAGTGGATGAGAAGACTGGCCCCTGCCTCTGCATCACAGACTCAGGGGATGAGTAGACCGCCCCTTGTCTCTGTATCTCAGATTCAGGGGATGACTAGAACACTGCCTGTCTCTGGATCACAGACTCAGGGGATGAGTACACCGCCCCCTGTTTCTGTATCATTGATTCAGGGGATGAGTAGACTGCCACCTTTCTCTATGTCACAGAGTCAGGGGATGAGTAGACCGCCCCCTGTCTCTGTGTCACCGACTCAGGGGATGAGTCGACCGCCCCCTGTCTCTGTATCACAGACCCAGGGGATGAGCAAACTGCCCCTTGTCTCTGGATCTCAGTTTCAGGGGATGAGTAGACCTTCCCCTGACTCAGTATCAGAGGCTCAGGGGATGAGTAGAGCGCCCCCTGTCTCTCTCTCACAGACTCAGGGGATGAGTAGAGCGTCCCCTGTCTCTGTGTCACAGACTCAGGTGATGAGTAGACCACCCCCTGTCTCTCTATCACAAACTCAGGGGATGAGTAGAGGGCCCCCTGTCTCTGTATCACAGAGCCCGGGGATGAGTAGAGCGCCCCCTGTCTCTGTATCAACCACTCGGGGGATGAGTAGACCGCCCCCTGTATCTGTATCACAGAGTCAGTGGATGAGTAGACCGCCCCCTGTCTCTGTGTCACAGACTCAGGGGATGAGTAGACCGCCCCCTGTCTCTGAATCACAGAGTCAGTGGATGAGTAGACAGGCCCCTGTCTCTCCATCATCGACTCAGGGGATGAGATGACCGCCCCCTGTCTCTCTATCATAGTGCCAGGGGATGATTAGTGCGCCCCCTGTCTCTCTTTCACAGACTCAGGGGATGAGCAGACCGCTCCCTGTCTCTGTACCACAAACTCAGGGGATGAGTAGACCGCCCCCTGTCTCTGTATCACAGACTCAGGAGATGAGTAGACCCCCCCTGTCTTTGTATCACAGACTCAGGAGATGAGTTTACCAACCCCTGTCTTTGTATCACACACTCAGTGAATGAGAAGACTGGCCCCTGCCTCTGCATCACAGACTCAGGGGATGAGTAGACCGCCCCCTGTCTCTGTATCACAGACTCAGGGGATGAGTAGACCGCCCCCTGTCTCTTTATCACTGACCCAGGGGATGAGCAAACTGCCCCTTGTCTCTGCATCACAGACTCAGGGGATGAGTAGACCGCCCCCTGTCTCTGTATCACAGACTCAGGGGATGAGTAGACCGCCCCCTTCCTCTGTATCACAGACCCAGGGGATGGGGAAACAGCCCCTTGTCTCTTCATCTCAGACTCAGGGGATGAGTAGACTGTCCCCTTGCTCAGTATCACAGACTCAGTGAATGAGTAGACCGCCCCCTGTCTCTGTCCAACAGACTCAGGGGATGAGTAGACCGCACACTGTCTTTGTATCACAAACTCAGGGGATGAGTAGACCAACCCCTGTCTTTGTATCACAGTCTCAGGGGATGAGTAGACCGTCCCCTGTCTCTATATCACAGACTCAGGAGATGAGTAGACCAACCCCTGTCTCAGTATCACAGACTCAGGGGATGAGTAGACCGCCCCCTTCCTCTGGATCACAGACTCAGGGGATGAGTAGACCGCCCCCTTTCTCTGTGTCACAGACTCAGGGGATGAGTAGACCGCCCCCTTTCTCTGTGTCACAGACTCAGGGGATGAGTAGACCGCCCCCTTTCTCTGTGTCACAGACTCAGGGGATGAGTAGACCGCCCCCTTTCTCTGGATCACAGACTCAGGGGATGAGTAGATCGCCCCCTTTCTCTGTATCACATACTCGCGGGATGAGTAGACCGCCTGCTGTCTCTGAATCATTGATTCAGGGGATGAGCTGACGGCCCCCTGTCTCTGGATCACACACTTGGGGGATGAGTAGACCGCCCCCTGTCTCTGTATCTCATACACAGTGGGTGAGTAGACCGCACCCTGTCTCTGTTTCTCGGACTCAGGGGATGAGTAGACCGCCGCCTGTCTCTGTATCTCAGACTCAGGGGATGAGTAGACCGCACCCTTTCTCTGTATCGATGACTCAGGGGATGAGTAGACCGCACCCTGTCTCTGTGTCACAGACTCAAGGGATGAGCAGACCGGCCCCTGTCTGTTTATGACAGACTGAGGGGATGAGTAGACCGCCCCCTTCCTCTGTATCACAGACCCAGAGAATGAGTTAACAGCCCCTTGTCTCTGCATCTCAGAATCAGCGGATGAGTAGACCGCCCCCTTTCTCTGTATCACACACTCGGGGGATGAGTAGACCGCCCCGTTTGTCTGCATCACAGTCTCAGGGGATGAGTACACCGCCCCCTGTTTCTGTATCCTTGATTCAGGGGATGAGTAGACCGCCCCCTGTATCTGTTTCACACACTCGGGGGATGGGTAGACCGCCCCTGTCTCTGTATCACACACTCGGGGATGAGAAGAACGCCCTCTATCTCTGTTTCATAGATTCAAGGGATGAGTCGACCGTCCCCTGTTTCTGTATCTCAGACTCAGGGGATGATTAAACTGCCCCCTGTCGCTGCATCATAGACTCAGGTGATGTGCAGACCTCCCCCTGTCACTGCATCACAGACTCAGGGGATGAGTTGACCGCCTCCTGTCTAGGCATCACAGACTCAATGGATGGGTAGACCGGCCCCTGTCTAGGCATCACAGACTCAATGGATGAGTAGACCGCCCCCTGTCTCTGTATCATAGACTCAGGGGAAGAGTAGACCGCCCCCTGTCTCTGTATCATAGACTCAGGGGATGTGTAGACTGCCCCCTGTCTCTGTGTCACAGACTCAGGTGAAGAGTACTCTGCCCCAGTCTCAGTATCCCATACTCAGGGGATGAGTAGACCGCCCCCTGTGTCTGTATCACAGACTCAGGGTAAGAGTAGACCGCCCCCTGTCTCTGTATCACAGACACAGGGGATGAGTAGACCGCCCCCTGTCTCTGTATCTCAGACTCAGGGGATGAGTAGACCGCCCCCTGTCTCTGTATCTCATACTCAGTGGGTGAGTGGACCGCACCCTGTCTCTGTATCACACACTCGCGGGATGAGTAGACTGCCCCCTGTCTCTGTGTCACAGATTTAGGGGATGAGTAGACCGCCCCCTGTCTCTGTATCTCAGACTCAGGGGATGAGTAGACCGCCCCCTGTCTCTGTATCTCATACTCAGTGGGTGAGTGGACCGCACCCTGTCTCTGTATCACACACTCGCGGGATGAGTAGACTGCCCCCTGTCTCTGTGTCACAGATTTAGGGGATGAGTAGACCGCCACCTGTCTCTGTATAACAGACTCATGGGATGCGTAGACCGCCCCCTGTCTCTGTATCACAGACTCAGGAGATGAGTAGATCGCCGCCTGTCTCTGTATCTCATACTCAGTGGGTGAGTAGACCGCCCCCTGTCTCTGTATCTCAGACTCAGGGGATGAGTAGACCGCCGCCTGTCTCTGGATCTCAGACACAGTGGATGAGTAGACCGCACCCAGTCTCTGTATCTCAGACTCAGTGGATGAGTAGACCGCCCCCTGTCTCTGTATCACAGAATCAGGGGATGAGTAGATCGCACCCTGTCTCTGTATCTCAGACACAGTGGATGAGTCGACCGCACCCTGTCTCTGGATCTCAGACTCAGTGGATGAGTAGACCGCCCCCTGTCTTTGCATCACACATTCAGTGGATGAGTAGACCGGCCCCTGTCTGTGTATCACAGATTCAGGGGATGAGTAGACCGCCCCCTGTCTCTGTATCTCAGACTCAGGGGATGAGTAGACCGCCCCCTGTCTCTGTATCACAGACTCAGGGGATGAGTGGAGCGCCCCCTGTCTCTGTATCACAGACTCAGGGGATGAGTAGAGCGCCCCCTGTCTCTGTATCATTGATTCAGTGGATGAGTAGAGCGCCCCCTGTCTCTGTATCACAGACTCAGGGGATGAGTAGACCGCCCCCTGTCTCTGTGTCACAGACTCAGGGGATGAGTAGAGCGCCCCCTGTCTCTGTATCACAGACTCAGGGGATGAGTAGACCGGCCCCTGTCTGTGTATCACAGACTCAGGGGATGAGTAGAGCGCCCCCTGTCTCTGTATCTCAGACTCAGGGGATGAGTAGACCGCCCCCTGTCTCTGTATCACAGACTCAGGGGATGAGTAGAGCGCCCCCTGTCTCTGTATCACACACTCGCGGGATGAGTAGACCGCCTCCTGTCTCTGAATCATTGATTCAGTGGATGAGCAGACCGCCGCCTGTCTCTGCAATAACAGACTCAGGGGATGTGTAGACTGCCCCCTGTCTCTGTGTCACAGACTCAGGTGAAGAGTAGACTGCCCCAGTCTCAGTATCCCATACTCAGGGGATGAGTAGACCGCCCCCTGTGTCTGTATCACAGACTCAGGGTAAGAGTAGACCGCCCCCCTTTCTCTGATTCACACACTCAGGGGATGAGTCGACTGCCCCCTGTCTCCGTATCACACACTCAGGGGATGAGTCGACTGCCCCCTGTCTCTGTATCTGATACTCAGGTGATGATTAGACCACCCCCTGTCTCTGCATCACACACTCAGGGGTTGAGTCGACTGCCCCTTGTCTCTGTATCTCAGACTCAGGAGATGAATTGACCGCCCCCTGTCTCTGTATCACAGACTCAGGGGATGTGTAGACCGCCTCCTGTCTCTGTGTCAGAGAATCAGGGTACATAGAACATAGAACATAGAACATACAGCACAGAACAGGCCCTTCGGCCCACAATGTTGTGCCGATCCTTTGTCCTCTGTCAAGGACAATTTAATCTATACCCCATCATTCTCCTTTATCCATATACCTATCCAAAAGCCTTTTGAAAGTCCCTAAAGTTTCTGACTCAACAACTTCCCCGGGCAAGGCATTCCATGCCTCGACCACTCTCTGGGTAAAGAACCTTCCCCTGACATCCCCCTTATATCTCCCACCCTTCACCTTAAATTTATGACCCCTTGTAACGCTTTGCTCCACCCGGGGAAAAAGTTTCTGACTGTCTACCCTATCTATTCCCCTGATCATCTTATAAACCTCTATCATGTCACCCCTCATCCTTCTCCGTTCTAATGAGAAGAGGCCTAGAATGTTCAGCCTTTCCTCGTAAGACTTATTCTCCATTCCAGGCAACATCCTGGTAAATCTCCTCTGCACCCTCTCCAAGGCTTCCACATCCTTCCTAAAATGAGGCGACCAGAACTGCACACAGTACTCCAAATGAGGCCTTACCAAGGTCCTGTACAGCTGCATCATCACCTCACGGCTCTTAAATTCAATCCCTCTGCTAATGAACGCTAACACCCCATATGCCTTCTTCACAGCCCTATCCACTTGAGTTGCAACTTTCAATGATCTATGCACATAGACCCCAAGGTCTCTCTGCTCCTCCACATGCCCAAGAACCCTACCGTTAACCCAGTATTTTGCATTCATGTTTGTCCTTCCAAAATGGACGACCTCACACTTTTCAGGGTTAAACTCCATCTGCCACTTTTCAGCCCAGCACTGCAACCTATCCAAGTCCCTTTGCAGACGACAATAGCCCTCCTCGGTATCCACAACTCCACCAACCTTTGTATCATCTGCAAATTTACTGACCCACCCTTCGACTTCCTCATCCAAGTCGTTAATAAAAATCACAAACAGGAGAGGACCCAGAACTGATCCCTGCGGCACGCCACTGGTAACTGGGCTCCAGGCTGAGTATTTACCATCTAAGACCACTCTCTGCCTTCTATCAGTTAGCCAATTCTTAATCCAACTGGCCACATTCCCCACTATCCCATGCCTCCTGACTTTCTCCATAAGTCTACCATGGGGGACCTTATCAAATGCCTTACTAAAATCCATGTACACCACATCCACTGGTTTACCCTCATCCACTTGCTTGGTCACCTGCTCAAAGAATTCAATCAGGCTTGTGAGGCAAGACCTACCCCTCACAAAACCGTGCTGACTGTCCCGAATCAAGCAGTGTCTTTCCAGATGCTCAGAAATCCTATCCCTCAGCACCTTTTCCATCAACTTGCCTACCACCGAAGTAAGACTAACTGGCCTGTAATTCCCAGGGTTGTTCCTATTCCCTTTCTTGAACAGGGGCACAACATTTGCCACCCTCCAATCACCTGGTACCACCCCCGTCAGCAGAGAAGATGAAAAGATCATTGCCAGCGGCTCTGCAATTTCATCCCTTGCTTCCCATAACATCCTTGGATATACCCCGTCAGGCCCGGGAGACTTGTCTATCTTCAAGTTATTCAAAAACCCCAACACATCTTCCCTCCTAACGAGCACTTCCTCGAGCTTACCAGTCTGCTTCCCACCGTCCTCTTCAGTAATACACCCCTTCTCATTCGTAAATACCGAAGAGAAGTACTCATTCAAAACCTCACTTATCTCTTCCGGCTCAACACACAGTCTCCCGCTATTGTCCTTGACCGGACCTACGGTCCCCTTAGTCATCCTCATATTTCTGACATACGCGTAAAAGGCCTTGGGGTTTTCTTTTATCCTACCCGCCAAGCATTTTTCATGCCCTCTCTTAGCTCTCCTAATCCCTTTCTTCAGATCCTTCCTGGCCATCTTGTATCCCTCCAGAGCTATGCCTGTGCCCTTTTTCCTCAACTTTATATACGCATCCTTCTTCTTCCTAACAAGACTCTCAACCTCTCTTGTCAACCACGGTTCCCTCACATGACCATCCCTTCCCTGTCTGACAGGGACATGCTTATCAATGGCCCCTACTATCTGCTCCTTGAAAAAGTTCCACATTTCGACCGTGCCCTTCCCTGCCAGCATATGCTCCCAACTTATGCTCCTCAGTTCCTGCCTGACAGCATCATATCTACCCTTCCCCCAATTGTAAACCTTGCCCTGTTGCACATACCTATCCCTCTCCATTACCACAGTGAATGCTACAGAATTGTGATCACTATCTCCAAAGTGCTCGCCCACCAACAGCTCTATCACTTGCCCTGGTTCATTACCTAGTACCAAATCCAATATTGCCTCCCCTCTGGTCGGGCAGTCTACATACTGAGTCAGAAAAGCTTCCTGGACATACTGCACAAACACTACCCCATCCAAACTATTCGATCTAAAGAGTTGCCAATCAATATTTGGGAAGTTGAAATCCCCCATAATTACTACCCTGTGACTTCTGCTCCTTTCCAAAATCTGTTTCCCAATCTGCTCTTCCACCTCCCTGCTGCTATTGGGGGGCCTATAGAAAACTCCCATCAAGGTGACTGCTCCTTTCCTGTTCCTGACCTCAACCCACAGTGCCTCAGTCGGCAGATCCTCCTCGAAAATTCTTTCAGCAGTTGTTACACTATTTCTAACTAACAATGCCACCCCCCCACCTCTTTTACCACCATTCCTAATCTTATGAAAACATCTATAACCAGGTACCTCCAAAAACCATTCCTCCCCCTCACCTATCCACGTTTCAGTGATGGCCACAACATCGTAGTCCCAAGTGCCCATCCACGCCTTCAATTCACTCACCTTATTCCTGATGCTTCTTGCGTTGAAGTATACGCACTTTAACCCTTCTCCGTGCCCATCTGTCCTCTGCGACAGTGCTACCTTTCCCAATACCTCACTACACTCTTTGTCTTTCTGAGTGGACCCACTGGTCCCTGGATTACAAGTCCGGTTCCCATCCCCCTCCCAAACTAGTTTAAACCCTCCCGAACAGTACTAGCAAACCTCCCTCCCAGGATATTGGTGCCCCTCTGGTTCAGATGCAGCCCGTCCTGTTTGAACAGGTCCCATCTTCCCCAGAATGCAGTCCAATTATCCAAGAACTGGAAGCCCTCCCTCCTACACCATTCCTGCAGCCACGTGTTCAGCTGTGCTCTCTCCCTATTCCTAGCCTCACTATCACGTGGCGCCGGCAACAAACCAGAGATAACAACTCTGTCCGTCCGAGCTTTCAGCTTCCAGCCTAACTCCCTAAACTCACTTCTAACATCTGTGCCACCCTTCCTTCCTACGTCGTTGGTGCCAATGTGCACCACGACCTCTGGCTGCTCCCCCTCCCCTTTAAGGATCCTGAAGACGCGATCACAAACATCACGGACCCTGGCACCAGGGAGGCAACAAACCATCCGTGCGTCTCGCCTGCGCCCACAGAACCGCCTGTCCGTACTCCTCACCATCGAGTCCCCGATGACTAGTGCTCTCCCATTCTCCCTCCTTCCCTTCTGAGCCACAGTGCAGGACCCCGTGCCAGAGGCCCGGTCACTGCAGCCTGCCCCCGATAGGCCGTCCCCCCCAACAGTATCTAAAACTGTATACTCTGTCATGTCTCTGTATCACAGAGCCCGGGTATGAGTAGACCGGCCCCTGTCTCTGTATAACAGACTCATGGGATGCGTAGACCGCCCCCTGTCTCTGTATCACAGACTCAGGAGATGAGTAGATCGCCGCCTGTCTCTGTATCTCATACTCAGTGGGTGAGTAGACCGCCCCCTGTCTCTGTATCATGCACTCAGGGGATGAGTAGACCGCCCCCTGTCTCTGGATCAGTGACTCAGGTGATGAGTACACCGCCCCCTGTTTCTGTATCATTGATTCAGCGGATGAGTAGACCGCCCCCTGTCTCTCTGTCACAGACTCAGGGGATGATTAGAGCACTGCCTGTCTCTGGATCACATACTCAGGGGATGAGTAGAGCGCCCCCTGTCTCTGTATCATACACTCGGGGGATGAGTAGACCGCCCCCTGTCTATCTGTCACAGACTCAGGGGATGAGTAGACCGCCCCGTTTGTCTGCATCACAGACTCAGGGGATGAGTAGACCGCCCCATGTCTCAGTATCATAGACTCAGGGGATGAGTAGACTGCCCCCTGTCTCTGTGTCAGAGATTTAGGGGATGACTGGACCGCCGCCTGTCTCTGTATTACAGACTCATTGGATGAGTAGACCGCCCCCTGTCTCTGTATCACAGACTCAGGAGATGAGTAGACCACTGCCTGTCTCTGGATCACAGACTCAGGGGATGAGTAGACCGCCCCGTTTGTCTGCATCACAGACTCAGGGGATGAGGAGACCGCCCCATGTCTCTGTATCACAGAGCCCGGGGATGAGTAGAGCGCCCCCTGTCTCTGTATCATCCACTCGGGGGATGAGTACACCGCCCCCTGTTTCTGTGTCATTGATTCAGGGGATGAGTAGACCGCCCCCTGCCTCTCCGTCACAGACTCAGGGGATGAGTCGACCGCCCCCTGTCTCTGTATCACAGACCCAGGTGATGAGCAAATTGCCCCTTGTCTCTGTATCTCAGTTTCAGCGGATGAGTAGACCGCCCCCTGTCCCTGTATCACAGACTCAGGGGATGAGTACACCGCCCCCTGTCTCTGTCTCACAGACTCAGGGGATGAGTAGAGCGCCCCCTGTCTCTGTGTCACAGAGTCAGGGGATGAGTAGACCGCCCCCTGTCTCTGTCTCACAGACTCAGGGGATGAGTAGAGCGCCCCCTGTCTCTGTGTCACAGACTCAGGTGATGAGCAGAGGGACCCCTGTCTCTGTATCACAGAGCCCGGGGATGAGTAGAGCGCCCCCTGTCTCTGCATCAACCACTCGGGGGATGAGTAGACCGCCCCCTGTCTCTGTGTCACAGACTCAGGGGATGAGTGGACCGCCCCCTGTCTCTGAATCACAGAGTCAGTGGATGAGTAGACCGCCCCCTGTCTCTGTGTCACAGACTCAGGGGATGAGTAGACCGCCCCCTGACTCTTTATCACTGACCCAGGGGATGAGCAAACTGCGCCTTGTCTCTGTATCTCAGATTCAGGGGTTGAGTAGAACATTGCCTGTCTCTGTATCACAGACTCAGGGGATGAGTAGACCGCCCCGTTTGTCTGTATCACAGACTCAGGGGATGAGTAGACCGCCCCATGTCCCTGGATCACAGAGCTCGGGGATGAGTAGAGCGCACCCTGTCTCTGGATCATACACTCGGGGGATGAGTAGACTGCCCCCTGTCTCTGTATCACAGACTCAGGGGATGAGTAAACCGCCCCCTGTTTCTGTATCATTGATTCAGTGGATGAGTAGAACGCCCCCTGTCTCTGTGTCACAGACTCAGGGGATGAGTAGACCGCCCCCTGTCTCTGTATCACAGACTCAGGGAATGAGTAGACCGCCCCCTGTCTCTGTATCACAGACTCAGGGGATGAGTAAACCGCCCCCTGTTTCTGTATCATTGATTCAGGGGATGAGTAGAACGCCCCCTGTCTCTGTGTCACAGACTCAGGGGATGAGTAGACCGCCCCCTGTCTCTGTATCACAGACTCAGGGAATGAGTAGACCGCCCCCTGTCTCTGTATCATAGACTCAGGGGATGAGTAGACTGCCCCCTGTCTCTGTGTCAGAGATTTAGGGGATGACTAGACCGCCGCCTGTCTCTGTATAACAGACTCATTGGATGAGTAGACCGCCCCCTGTCTCTCCGTCACAGATCCAGGGGATGAGTAGACCGCCCCCTGTCTCTGTGTCACAGACTCAGGGGATGAGTAGACCGCCCCCTGTCTCTTTATCACTGACCCAGGGGATGAGCAAACTGCCCCCTGTCTCTGTATCGTTGATTCAGGGGATGAGTAGACCGCCCCCTGTCTCTGTATCACAGACTCAGGGGATGAGTAGACCGCCCCCTTCCTCTGTATCACAGACCCAGGGGATGGGGAAACAGCCCCTTGTCTCTTCATCTCAGACTCAGGGGATGAGTAGACTGTCCCCTTGCTCAGTATCACAGACTCAGTGAATGAGTAGACCGCCCCCTGTCTCTGTCCAACAGACTCAGGGGATGAGTAGACCGCACACTGTCTTTGTATCACAAACTCAGGGGATGAGTAGACCAACCCCTGTCTTTGTATCACAGTCTCAGGGGATGAGTAGACCGTCCCCTGTCTCTATATCACAGACTCAGGAGATGAGTAGACCGCCCCCTTCCTCTGGATCACAGACTCAGGGGATGAGTAGACCGCCCCCTTTCTCTGTGTCACAGACTCAGGGGATGAGTAGACCGCCCCCTTTCTCTGTGTCACAGACTCAGGGGATGAGTAGACCGCCCCCTTTCTCTGTGTCACAGACTCAGGGGATGAGTAGACCGCCCCCTTTCTCTGTGTCACAGACTCAGGGGATGAGTAGACCGCCCCCTTTCTCTGTGTCACAGACTCAGGGGATGAGTAGACCGCCCCCTTTCTCTGGATCACAGACTCAGGGGATGAGTAGATCGCCCCCTTTCTCTGTATCACATACTCGCGGGATGAGTAGACCGCCTGCTGTCTCTGAATCATTGATTCAGGGGATGAGCTGACGGCCCCCTGTCTCTGGATCACACACTTGGGGGATGAGTAGACTGTCCCCTGTCTCTGCATCACAGACTCAGGGGATGAGTAGACCGCCCCCTGTCTCTGTATCTCATACACAGTGGGTGAGTAGACCGCACCCTGTCTCTGTTTCTCGGACTCAGGGGATGAGTAGACCGCCGCCTGTCTCTGTATCTCAGACTCAGGGGATGAGTAGACCGCACCCTGTCTCTGTATCGATGACTCAGGGGATGAGTAGACCGCACCCTGTCTCTGTGTCACAGACTCAAGGGATGAGCAGACCGGCCCCTGTCTGTTTATGACAGACTGAGGGGATGAGTAGACCGCCCCCTTCCTCTGTATCACAGACCCAGAGAATGAGTTAACAGCCCCTTGTCTCTGCATCTCAGAATCAGCGGATGAGTAGACCGCCCCCTTTCTCTGTATCACACACTCGGGGGATGAGTAGACCGCCCCGTTTGTCTGCATCACAGTCTCAGGGGATGAGTACACCGCCCCCTGTTTCTGTATCCTTGATTCAGGGGATGAGTAGACCGCCCCCTGTATCTGTTTCACACACTCGGGGGATGGGTAGACCGCCCCTGTCTCTGTATCACACACTCGGGGATGAGAAGAACGCCCTCTATCTCTGTTTCATAGATTCAAGGGATGAGTCGACCGTCCCCTGTTTCTGTATCTCAGACTCAGGGGATGATTAAACTGCCCCCTGTCGCTGCATCATAGACTCAGGTGATGTGCAGACCTCCCCCTGTCACTGCATCACAGACTCAGGGGATGAGTTGACCGCCTCCTGTCTAGGCATCACAGACTCAATGGATGGGTAGACCGGCCCCTGTCTAGGCATCACAGACTCAATGGATGAGTAGACCGCCCCCTGTCTCTGTATCATAGACTCAGGGGAAGAGTAGACCGCCCCCTGTCTCTGTATCATAGACTCAGGGGATGTGTAGACTGCCCCCTGTCTCTGTGTCACAGACTCAGGTGAAGAGTACTCTGCCCCAGTCTCAGTATCCCATACTCAGGGGATGAGTAGACCGCCCCCTGTGTCTGTATCACAGACTCAGGGTAAGAGTAGACCGCCCCCTATCTCTGTACACAGACTAAGGGGATGAGTCGACCACCCCCTGTCTCCGTATCACACATTCAGGGGATGAGTAGACCGCCCCCCTTTCTCTGATTCACACACTCAGGGGATGAGTCGACTGCCCCCTGTCTCCGTATCACACACTCAGGGGATGATTCGACTGCCCCCTGTCTCTGTATCTGATACTCAGGTGATGATTAGACCACCCCCTGTCTCTGCATCACACACTCAGGGGTTGAGTCGACTGCCCCTTGTCTCTGTATCTCAGACTCAGGAGATGAATTGACCGCCCCCTGTCTCTGTATCACAGACTCAGGGGATGTGTACACCGCCTCCTGTCTCTGTGTCAGAGAATCAGGGTATGAGTAGACCGGCCCCTGTCTCTGTATAACAGACTCATGGGATGCGTAGACCGCCCCCTGTCTCTGTATCACAGACTCAGGAGATGAGTAGATCGCCGCCTGTCTCTGTATCTCATACTCAGTGGGTGAGTAGACCGCCCCCTGTCTCTGTATAACAGACTCATGGGATGCGTAGACCGCCCCCTGTCTCTGTATCACAGACTCAGGAGATGAGTAGATCGCCGCCTGTCTCTGTATCTCATACTCAGTGGGTGAGTAGACCGCCCCCTGTCTCTGTATCTTAGACTCAGGGGATGAGTAGATCACCGCCTGTCTCTGTATCTCATACTCAGTGGGTGAGTAGACCGCCCCCTGTCTCTGTATCTCAGACTCAGGAGATGAGTAGATCGCCGCCTGTCTCTGTATCTCATACTCAGTGGGTGAGTAGACCGCACCCTGTCTCTGTATCTCAGACCCAGGGGATGAGTAGACCGCCCCCTGTCTCTGTATCTCATACTCAGTGGGTGAGTGGACCGCACCCTGTCTCTGTATCTCAGACCCAGGGGATGAGTAGACCGCCCCCTGTCTCTGTATCTCATACTCAGTGGGTGAGTGGACCGCACCCTGTCTCTGTATCACACACTTGGGGGATGAGCAGACCGCCCCCTGTCTCTGTATCACAGACACAGGGGATGAGTAGACCGCCCCCTGTCTCTGTATCTCAGACTCAGGGGATGAGTAGACCGCCCCCTGTCTCTGTATCTCATACTCAGTGGGTGAGTGGACCGCACCCTGTCTCTGTATCACACACTCGCGGGATGAGTAGACTGCCCCCTGTCTCTGTGTCACAGATTTAGGGGATGAGTAGACCGCCCCCTGTCTCTGTATCTCAGACTCAGGGGATGAGTAGACCGCCCCCTGTCTCTGTATCTCATACTCAGTGGGTGAGTGGACCGCACCCTGTCTCTGTATCACACACTCGCGGGATGAGTAGACTGCCCCCTGTCTCTGTGTCACAGATTTAGGGGATGAGTAGACCGCCACCTGTCTCTGTATAACAGACTCATGGGATGCGTAGACCGCCCCCTGTCTCTGTATCACAGACTCAGGAGATGAGTAGATCGCCGCCTGTCTCTGTATCTCATACTCAGTGGGTGAGTAGACCGCCCCCTGTCTCTGTATCTCAGACTCAGGGGATGAGTAGACCGCCGCCTGTCTCTGGATCTCAGACACAGTGGATGAGTAGACCGCACCCAGTCTCTGTATCTCAGACTCAGTGGATGAGTAGACCGCCCCCTGTCTCTGTATCACAGAATCAGGGGATGAGTAGATCGCACCCTGTCTCTGTATCTCAGACACAGTGGATGAGTCGACCGCACCCTGTCTCTGGATCTCAGACTCAGTGGATGAGTAGACCGCCCCCTGTCTTTGCATCACACATTCAGTGGATGAGTAGACCGGCCCCTGTCTGTGTATCACAGATTCAGGGGATGAGTAGACCGCCCCCTGTCTCTGTATCTCAGACTCAGGGGATGAGTAGACCGCCCCCTGTCTCTGTATCACAGACTCAGGGGATGAGTGGAGCGCCCCCTGTCTCTGTATCACAGACTCAGGGGATGAGTAGAGCGCCCCCTGTCTCTGTATCATTGATTCAGTGGATGAGTAGAGCGCCCCCTGTCTCTGTATCACAGACTCAGGGGATGAGTAGACCGCCCCCTGTCTCTGTGTCACAGACTCAGGGGATGAGTAGAGCGCCCCCTGTCTCTGTATCACAGACTCAGGGGATGAGTAGAGCGCCCCCTGTCTCTGTATCACAGACTCAGGGGATGAGTAGAGCGCCCCCTGTCTCTGTATCTCAGACTCAGGGGATGAGTAGAGCGCCCCCTGTCTCTGTATCACACACTCGCGGGATGAGTAGACCGCCTCCTGTCTCTGAATCATTGATTCAGTGGATGAGCAGACCGCCGCCTGTCTCTGCAATAACAGACTCAGGGGATGTGTAGACTGCCCCCTGTCTCTGTGTCACAGACTCAGGTGAAGAGTAGACTGCCCCAGTCTCAGTATCCCATACTCAGGGGATGAGTAGACCGCCCCCTGTGTCTGTATCACAGACTCAGGGTAAGAGTAGACCGCCCCCTGTCTCTGTACACAGACTAAGGGGATGAGTCGACCACCCCCTGTCTCCGTATCACACATTCAGGGGATGAGTAGACCGCCCCCCTTTCTCTGATTCACACACTCAGGGGATGAGTCGACTGCCCCCTGTCTCCGTATCACACACTCAGGGGATGAGTCGACTGCCCCCTGTCTCTGTATCTGATACTCAGGTGATGATTAGACCACCCCCTGTCTCTGCATCACACACTCAGGGGTTGAGTCGACTGCCCCTTGTCTCTGTATCTCAGACTCAGGAGATGAATTGACCGCCCCCTGTCTCTGTATCACAGACTCAGGGGATGTGTAGACCGCCTCCTGTCTCTGTGTCAGAGAATCAGGGTATGAGTAGACCGGCCCCTGTCTCTGTATAACAGACTCATGGGATGCGTAGACCGCCCCCTGTCTCTGTATCACAGACTCAGGAGATGAGTAGATCGCCGCCTGTCTCTGTATCTCATACTCAGTGGGTGAGTAGACCGCCCCCTGTCTCTGTATCTCAGACTCAGGGGATGAGTAGATCACCGCCTGTCTCTGTATCTCATACTCAGTGGGTGAGTAGACCGCACCCTGTCTCTGGATCTCAGACCCAGGGGATGAGTAGACCGCCCCCTGTCTCTGTATCTCATACTCAGTGGGTGAGTGGACCGCACCCTGTCTCTGTATCACACACTTGGGGGATGAGTAGACCGCCCCCTGTCTCTGTATCTCATACTCCGTGGGTGAGTGGACCGCACCCTGTCTCTGTATCACACACTTGGGGGATGAGTAGACCGCCCCCTGTCTCTGTATCTCATACTCAATGGGTGAGTGGACCGCACCCTGTCTCTGTATCACACACTCGCGGGATGAGTAGACTGCCCCCTGTCTCTGTGTCACAGATTTAGGGGATGAGTAGATCGCCGCCTGTCTCTGCATCTCATACTCAGTGGGTGAGTAGACCGCACCCTGTCTCTGGATCTCAGACTCAGGGGATGAGTAGACCGCCCCCTGTCTCTTTATCACTGACCCAGGGGATGAGCAAACTGCCCCTTGTCTCTGCATCACAGACTCAGGGGATGAGTAGACCGCCCCCTGTCTCTGTATCACAGACTCAGGGGATGAGTAGACCGCCCCCTTCCTCTGTATCACAGACCCAGGGGATGGGGAAACAGCCCCTTGTCTCTTCATCTCAGACTCAGGGGATGAGTAGACTGTCCCCTTGCTCAGTATCACAGACTCAGTGAATGAGTAGACCGCCCCCTGTCTCTGTCCAACAGACTCAGGGGATGAGTAGACCGCACACTGTCTTTGTATCACAAACTCAGGGGATGAGTAGACCAACCCCTGTCTTTGTATCACAGTCTCAGGGGATGAGTAGACCGTCCCCTGTCTCTATATCACAGACTCAGGAGATGAGTAGACCAACCCCTGTCTCAGTATCACAGACTCAGGGGATGAGTAGACCGCCCCCTTCCTCTGGATCACAGACTCAGGGGATGAGTAGACCGCCCCCTTTCTCTGTGTCACAGACTCAGGGGATGAGTAGACCGCCCCCTTTCTCTGTGTCACAGACTCAGGGGATGAGTAGACCGCCCCCTTTCTCTGTGTCACAGACTCAGGGGATGAGTAGACCGCCCCCTTTCTCTGGATCACAGACTCAGGGGATGAGTAGATCGCCCCCTTTCTCTGTATCACATACTCGCGGGATGAGTAGACCGCCTGCTGTCTCTGAATCATTGATTCAGGGGATGAGCTGACGGCCCCCTGTCTCTGGATCACACACTTGGGGGATGAGTAGACTGTCCCCTGTCTCTGCATCACAGACTCAGGGGATGAGTAGACCGCCCCCTGTCTCTGTATCTCATACACAGTGGGTGAGTAGACCGCACCCTGTCTCTGTTTCTCGGACTCAGGGGATGAGTAGACCGCCGCCTGTCTCTGTATCTCAGACTCAGGGGATGAGTAGACCGCACCCTGTCTCTGTATCGATGACTCAGGGGATGAGTAGACCGCACCCTGTCTCTGTGTCACAGACTCAAGGGATGAGCAGACCGGCCCCTGTCTGTTTATGACAGACTGAGGGGATGAGTAGACCGCCCCCTTCCTCTGTATCACAGACCCAGAGAATGAGTTAACAGCCCCTTGTCTCTGCATCTCAGAATCAGCGGATGAGTAGACCGCCCCCTTTCTCTGTATCACACACTCGGGGGATGAGTAGACCGCCCCGTTTGTCTGCATCACAGTCTCAGGGGATGAGTACACCGCCCCCTGTTTCTGTATCCTTGATTCAGGGGATGAGCAGACCGCCCCCTGTATCTGTTTCACACACTCGGGGGATGGGTAGACCGCCCCTGTCTCTGTATCACACACTCGGGGATGAGAAGAACGCCCTCTATCTCTGTTTCATAGATTCAAGGGATGAGTCGACCATCCCCTGTTTCTGTATCTCAGACTCAGGGGATGATTAAACTGCCCCCTGTCGCTGCATCATAGACTCAGGTGATGTGCAGACCTCCCCCTGTCACTGCATCACAGACTCAGGGGATGAGTTGACCGCCTCCTGTCTAGGCATCACAGACTCAATGGATGGGTAGACCGGCCCCTGTCTAGGCATCACAGACTCAATGGATGAGTAGACCGCCCCCTGTCTCTGTATCATAGACTCAGGGGAAGAGTAGACCGCCCCCTGTCTCTGTATCACAGACTCAGGGGATGAGTAGACCGCCCCCTTCCTCTGTATCACAGACCCAGGGGATGGGGAAACAGCCCCTTGTCTCTTCATCTCAGACTCTGGGGATGAGTAGACTGTCCCCTTGCTCAGTATCACAGACTCAGTGAATGAGTAGACCGCCCCCTGTCTCTGTCCAACAGACTCAGGGGATGAGTAGACCGCACACTGTCTTTGCATCACAAACTCAGGGGATGAGTAGACCAACCCCTGTCTTTGTATCACAGTCTCAGGGGATGAGTAGACCGTCCCCTGTCTCTATATCACAGACTCAGGAGATGAGTAGACCAACCCCTGTCTCAGTATCACAGACTCAGGGGATGAGTAGACCGCCCCCTTCCTCTGGATCACAGACTCAGGGGATGAGTAGACCGCCCCCTTTCTCTGTGTCACAGACTCAGGGGATGAGTAGACCGCCCCCTTTCTCTGTGTCACAGACTCAGGGGATGAGTAGACCGCCCCCTTTCTCTGTGTCACAGACTCAGGGGATGAGTAGACCGCCCCCTTTCTCTGTGTCACAGACTCAGGGGATGAGTAGACCGCCCCCTTTCTCTGGATCACAGACTCAGGGGATGAGTAGATCGCCCCCTTTCTCTGTATCACATACTCGCGGGATGAGTAGACCGCCTGCTGTCTCTGAATCATTGATTCAGGGGATGAGCTGACGGCCCCCTGTCTCTGGATCACAGACTCAGGGGATGAGTAGACCGCCCCCTGTCTCTGTATCTCATACACAGTGAGTGAGTAGACCGCACCCTGTCTCTGTTTCTCGGACTCAGGGGATGAGTAGACCGCCGCCTGTCTCTGTATCTCAGACTCAGGGGATGAGTAGACCGCACCCTTTCTCTGTATCGATGACTCAGGGGATGAGTAGACCGCACCCTGTCTCTGTGTCACAGACTCAAGGGATGAGCAGACCGGCCCCTGTCTGTTTATGACAGACTGAGGGGATGAGTAGACCGCCCCCTTCCTCTGTATCACAGACCCAGAGAATGAGTTAACAGCCCCTTGTCTCTGCATCTCAGAATCAGCGGATGAGTAGACCGCCCCCTTTCTCTGTATCACACACTCGGGGGATGAGTAGACCGCCCCGTTTGTCTGCATCACAGTCTCAGGGGATGAGTACACCGCCCCCTGTTTCTGTATCCTTGATTCAGGGGATGAGTAGACCGCCCCCTGTATCTGTTTCACACACTCGGGGGATGGGTAGACCGCCCCTGTCTCTGTATCACACACTCGGGGATGAGAAGAACGCCCTCTATCTCTGTTTCATAGATTCAAGGGATGAGTCGACCGTCCCCTGTTTCTGTATCTCAGACTCAGGGGATGATTAAACTGCCCCCTGTCGCTGCATCATAGACTCAGGTGATGTGCAGACCTCCCCCTGTCACTGCATCACAGACTCAGGGGATGAGTTGACCGCCTCCTGTCTAGGCATCACAGACTCAATGGATGGGTAGACCGGCCCCTGTCTAGGCATCACAGACTCAATGGATGAGTAGACCGCCCCCTGTCTCTGTATCATAGACTCAGGGGAAGAGTAGACCGCCCCCTGTCTCTGTATCATAGACTCAGGGGAAGAGTAGACCGCCCCCTGTCTCTGTATCATAGACTCAGGGGATGTGTAGACTGCCCCCTGTCGCTGTGTCACAGACTCAGGTGAAGAGTACTCTGCCCCAGTCTCAGTATCCCATACTCAGGGGATGAGTAGACCGCCCCCTGTGTCTGTATCACAGACTCAGGGTAAGAGTAGACCGCCCCCTATCTCTGTACACAGACTAAGGGGATGAGTCGACCACCCCCTGTCTCCGTATCACACATTCAGGGGATGAGTAGACCGCCCCCCTTTCTCTGATTCACACACTCAGGTGATGATTAGACCACCCCCTGTCTCTGCATCACACACTCAGGGGTTGAGTCGACTGCCCCTTGTCTCTGTATCTCAGACTCAGGAGATGAATTGACCGCCCCCTGTCTCTGTATCACAGACTCAGGGGATGTGTAGACCGCCTCCTGTCTCTGTGTCAGAGAATCAGGGTATGAGTAGACCGGCCCCTGTCTCTGTATAACAGACTCATGGGATGCGTAGACCGCCCCCTGTCTCTGTATCACAGACTCAGGAGATGAGTAGATCGCCGCCTGTCTCTGTATCTCATACTCAGTGGGTGAGTAGACCGCCCCCTGTCTCTGTATCTTAGACTCAGGGGATGAGTAGATCACCGCCTGTCTCTGTATCTCATACTCAGTGGGTGAGTAGACCGCCCCCTGTCTCTGTATCTCAGACTCAGGAGATGAGTAGATCGCCGCCTGTCTCTGTATCTCATACTCAGTGGGTGAGTAGACCGCACCCTGTCTCTGTATCTCAGACCCAGGGGATGAGTAGACCGCCCCCTGTCTCTGTATCTCATACTCAGTGGGTGAGTGGACCGCACCCTGTCTCTGTATCTCAGACCCAGGGGATGAGTAGACCGCCCCCTGTCTCTGTATCTCATACTCAGTGGGTGAGTGGACCGCACCCTGTCTCTGTATCACACACTTGGGGGATGAGCAGACCGCTCCCTGTCTCTGTATCACAGACACAGGGGATGAGTAGACCGCCCCCTGTCTCTGTATCTCAGACTCAGGGGATGAGTAGACCGCCCCCTGTCTCTGTATCTCATACTCAGTGGGTGAGTGGACCGCACCCTGTCTCTGTATCACACACTCGCGGGATGAGTAGACTGCCCCCTGTCTCTGTGTCACAGATTTAGGGGATGAGTAGACGGCCACCTGTCTCTGTATAACAGACTCATGGGATGCGTAGACCGCCCCCTGTCTCTGTATCTCAGACTCAGGGGATGAGTAGATCGCCGCCTGTCTCTGTATCTCATACTCAGTGGGTGAGTAGACCGCCCCCTGTCTCTGTATCTCAGACTCAGGGGATGAGTAGACCGCCGCCTGTCTCTGGATCTCAGACACAGTGGATGAGTAGACCGCACCCAGTCTCTGTATCTCAGACTCAGTGGATGAGTAGACCGCACCCTGTCTCTGGATCTCAGACTCAGTGGATGAGTAGACCGCCCCCTGTCTTTGCATCACACATTCAGTGGATGAGTAGACCGGCCCCTGTCTGTGTATCACAGATTCAGGGGATGAGTAGACCGCCCCCTGTCTCTGTATCTCAGACTCAGGGGATGAGTAGACCGCCCCCTGTCTCTGTATCACAGACTCAGGGGATGAGTGGAGCGCCCCCTGTCTCTGTATCACAGACTCAGGGGATGAGTAGAGCGCCCCCTGTCTCTGTATCATTGATTCAGTGGATGAGTAGAGCGCCCCCTGTCTCTGTATCACAGACTCAGGGGATGAGTAGAGCGCCCCCTGTCTCTGTATCACAGACTCAGGGGATGAGTAGAGCGCCCCCTGTCTCTGTATCACAGACTCAGGGGATGAGTAGAGCGCCCCCTGTCTCTGTATCATTGATTCAGTGGATGAGTAGAGCGCCCCCTGTCTCTGTATCACAGACTCAGGGGATGAGTAGACCGCCCCCTGTCTCTGTGTCACAGACTCAGGGGATGAGTAGACCGCCCCCTGTCTCTGTATCACAGACTCAGGGGATGAGTAGAGCGCCCCCTGTCTCTGTATCACACACTCGCGGGATGAGTAGACCGCCTCCTGTCTCTGAATCATTGATTCAGTGGATGAGCAGACCGCCGCCTGTCTCTGCAATAACAGACTCAGGGGATGTGTAGACTGCCCCCTGTCTCTGTGTCACAGACTCAGGTGAAGAGTAGACTGCCCCAGTCTCAGTATCCCATACTCAGGGGATGAGTAGACCGCCCCCTGTGTCTGTATCACAGACTCAGGGTAAGAGTAGACCGCCCCCTGTCTCTGTACACAGACTAAGGGGATGAGTCGACTGCCCCCTGTCTCTGTATCTGATACTCAGGTGATGATTAGACCACCCCCTGTCTCTGCATCACACACTCAGGGGTTGAGTCGACTGCCCCTTGTCTCTGTATCTCAGACTCAGGAGATGAATTGACCGCCCCCTGTCTCTGTATCACAGACTCAGGGGATGTGTAGACCGCCTCCTGTCTCTGTGTCAGAGAATCAGGGTATGAGTAGACCGGCCCCTGTCTCTGTATAACAGACTCATGGGATGCGTAGACCGCCCCCTGTCTCTGTATCACAGACTCAGGAGATGAGTAGATCGCCGCCTGTCTCTGTATCTCATACTCAGTGGGTGAGTAGACCGCCCCCTGTCTCTGTATCTCAGACTCAGGGGATGAGTAGATCACCGCCTGTCTCTGTATCTCATACTCAGTGGGTGAGTAGACCGCACCCTGTCTCTGGATCTCAGACCCAGGGGATGAGTAGACCGCCCCCTGTCTCTGTATCTCATACTCAGTGGGTGAGTGGACCGCACCCTGTCTCTGTATCACACACTTGGGGGATGAGTAGACCGCCCCCTGTCTCTGTATCACAGACACAGGGGATGAGTAGACCGCCCCCTGTCTCTGTATCTCAGACTCAGGGGATGAGTAGACCGCCCCCTGTCTCTGTATCTCATACTCAGTGGGTGAGTGGACCGCACCCTGTCTCTGTATCACACACTCGCGGGATGAGTAGACTGCCCCCTGTCTCTGTGTCACAGATTTAGGGGATGAGTAGACGGCCACCTGTCTCTGTATAACAGACTCATGGGATGCGTAGACCGCCCCCTGTCTCTGTATCACAGACTCAGGTGATGAGTAGATCGCCGCCTGTCTCTGTATCTCATACTCAGTGGGTGAGTAGACCGCCCCCTGTCTCTGTATCTCAGACTCAGGGGATGAGTAGACCGCCGCCTGTCTCTGGATCTCAGACACAGTGGATGAGTAGACCGCACCCAGTCTCTGTATCTCAGACTCAGTGGATGAGTAGACCGCCCCCTGTCTCTGTATCACAGAATCAGGGGATGAGTAGATCACCGCCTGTCTCTGTATCTCATACTCAGTGGGTGAGTAGACCGCCCCCTGTCTCTGTATCTCAGACTCAGGAGATGAGTAGATCGCCGCCTGTCTCTGTATCTCATACTCAGTGGGTGAGTAGACCGCACCCTGTCTCTGTATCTCAGACCCAGGAGATGAGTAGACCGCCCCCTGTCTCTGTATCTCATACTCAGTGGGTGAGTGGACCGCACCCTGTCTCTGTATCACACACTTGGGGGATGAGCAGACCGCTCCCTGTCTCTGTATCACAGACACAGGGGATGAGTAGACCGCCCCCTGTCTCTGTATCTCAGACTCAGGGGATGAGTAGACCGCCCCCTGTCTCTGTATCTCATACTCAGTGGGTGAGTGGACCGCACCCTGTCTCTGTATCACACACTCGCGGGATGAGTAGACTGCCCCCTGTCTCTGTGTCACAGATTTAGGGGATGAGTAGACGGCCACCTGTCTCTGTATAACAGACTCATGGGATGCGTAGACCGTCCCCTGTCTCTGTATCACAGACTCAGGAGATGAGTAGACCGCCGCCTGTCTCTGTATCTCATACTCAGTGGGTGAGTAGACCGCCCCCTGTCTCTGTATCTCAGACTCAGGGGATGAGTAGACCGCCGCCTGTCTCTGGATCTCAGACACAGTGGATGAGTAGACCGCACCCAGTCTCTGTATCTCAGACTCAGTGGATGAGTAGACCGCACCCTGTCTCTGGATCTCAGACTCAGTGGATGAGTAGACCGCCCCCTGTCTTTGCATCACACATTCAGTGGATGAGTAGACCGGCCCCTGTCTGTGTATCACAGATTCAGGGGATGAGTAGACCGCCCCCTGTCTCTGTATCTCAGACTCAGGGGATGAGTAGACCGCCCCCTGTCTCTGTATCACAGACTCAGGGGATGAGTGGAGCGCCCCCTGTCTCTGTATCACAGACTCAGGGGATGAGTAGAGCGCCCCCTGTCTCTGTATCATTGATTCAGTGGATGAGTAGAGCGCCCCCTGTCTCTGCATCACAGACTCAGGGGATGAGTAGACCGCCCCCTGTCTCTGTGTCACAGACTCAGGGGATGAGTAGAGCGCCCCCTGTCTCTGTATCACAGACTCAGGGGATGAGTAGAGCGCCCCCTGTCTCTGTATCACAGACTCAGGGGATGAGTAGAGCGCCCCCTGTCTCTGTATCATTGATTCAGTGGATGAGTAGAGCGCCCCCTGTCTCTGTATCTCAGACTCAGGGGATGAGTAGACCGCCCCCTGTCTCTGTATCACAGACTCAGGGGATGAGTAGACCGCCCCCTGTCTCTGTATCACAGACTCAGGGGATGAGTAGAGCGCCCCCTGTCTCTGTATCACAGACTCAGGGGATGAGTAGACCGCCCCCTGTCTCTGTATCACACACTCGCGGGATGAGTAGACCGCCTCCTGTCTCTGAATCATTGATTCAGTGGATGAGCAGACCGCCGCCTGTCTCTGCAATAACAGACTCAGGGGATGTGTAGACTGCCCCCTGTCTCTGTGTCACAGACTCAGGTGAAGAGTAGACTGCCCCAGTCTCAGTATCCCATACTCAGGGTAAGAGTAGACCGCCCCCTGTCTCTGTACACAGACTAAGGGGATGAGTCGACCACCCCCTGTCTCCGTATCACACATTCAGGGGATGAGTAGACCGCCCCCCTTTCTCTGATTCACACACTCAGGGGATGAGTCGACTGCCCCCTGTCTCCGTATCACACACTCAGGGGATGAGTCGACTGCCCCCTGTCTCTGTATCTGATACTCAGGTGATGATTAGACCACCCCCTGTCTCTGCATCACACACTCAGGGGTTGAGTCGACTGCCCCTTGTCTCTGTATCTCAGACTCAGGAGATGAATTGACCGCCCCCTGTCTCTGTATCACAGACTCAGGGGATGTGTAGACCGCCTCCTGTCTCTGTGTCAGAGAATCAGGGTATGAGTAGACCGGCCCCTGTCTCTGTATAACAGACTCATGGGATGCGTAGACCGCCCCCTGTCTCTGTATCACAGACTCAGGAGATGAGTAGATCGCCGCCTGTCTCTGTATCTCATACTCAGTGGGTGAGTAGACCGCCCCCTGTCTCTGTATCTCAGACTCAGGGGATGAGTAGATCACCGCCTGTCTCTGTATCTCATACTCAGTGGGTGAGTAGACCGCACCCTGTCTCTGGATCTCAGACCCAGGGGATGAGTAGACCGCCCCCTGTCTCTGTATCTCATACTCAGTGGGTGAGTGGACCGCACCCTGTCTCTGTATCACACACTTGGGGGATGAGTAGACCGCCCCCTGTCTCTGTATCTCATACTCAGTGGGTGAGTGGACCGCACCCTGTCTCTGTATCACACACTTGGGGGATGAGTAGACCGCCCCCTGTCTCTGTATCTCATACTCAGTGGGTGAGTGGACCGCACCCTGTCTCTGCATCACACACTCGCGGGATGAGTAGACTGCCCCCTGTCTCTGTGTCACAGATTTAGGGGATGAGTAGATCGCCGCCTGTCTCTGTATCTCATACTCAGTGGGTGAGTAGACCGCACCCTGTCTCTGGATCTCAGACTCAGTGGATGAGTAGACCGCCCCCTGTCTGTGAATCACAGATTCAGGGGATGAGTAGACCGCCCCCTGTCTCTGTATCTCAGACTCAGGGGATGAGTAGACCGCCCCCTGTCTCTGTATCTCAGACTCAGTGGATGAGTAGACCGCCCCCTGTCTTTGCATCACACATTCAGTGGATGAGTAGACCGGCCCCTGTCTGTGAATCACAGATTCAGGGGATGAGTAGACCGCCCCCTGTCTCTGTATCTCAGACTCAGGGGATGAGTAGACCGCCCCCTGTCTCTGTATCTCAGACTCAGGGGATGAGTAGACCGCCCCCTGTCTCTGTATCTCAGACTCAGGGGATGAGTAGACCGCCCCCTGTCTCTGTATCTCAGACTCAGGGGATGAGTAGACCGCCCCCTGTCTCTGTATCACAGACTCAGGGGATGAGTAGAGCGCCCCCTGTCTCTGTATCACAGACTCAGGGGATGAGTAGAACGCCCCCTGTCTCTGTATCACAGACTCAGGGGATGAGTAGAGCGCCCCCTGTCTCTGTATCACACACTCGCGGGATGAGTAGACCGCCTCCTGTCTCTGAATCATTGATTCAGGGGATGAGCAGACCGCCGCCTGTCTCTGCAATAACAGACTCATGGGATGTGTAGACCGGCCCCTGTCTCTGCATCACAGACTCAGGGGATGAGTAGACCGCCCCCTGTCTCTGTATCTCATACACAGTGGGTGAGTAGACCGCACCCTGTCTCTGTATCTCAGACTCAGGGGATGAGTAGACCGCACCCTGTCTCTGTAACTCAGACACAGTGGATGAGTAGAACGCCCCCTGTCTCTGTATCACAGACTCAGGGGATGAGGAGACCGCTTCCTTCCACTGTATCACAGACCCAGGGAATGAGTAGACCGCCCCTTTCTCTGGATCACAGACTCAGGGGATGAGTAGATCGCCCTCTTTCTCTGTATCACAGACTCAGGGGATGAGTAGACCGCCTCCTGTCTCTGAATCATTAATTCAGGGGATGAGCAGACCGCCCCCTGTCTCTGTGTCACAGATTCAGGAGATGAGTCGACCACTGCCTGTCTCTGTATCACAGAGCCCGGGGATGAGTAGAGCGCCCCCTGTCTCTGTATCACACACTCAGTGGATCAGTAGACCGGCCCTTGTCTTTGTATCACAGATTCAGTGGATGAGTAGACCGCCCCCTGTCACTGTATCTCGGACTCAGGGCATGAGTAGACCGCCCCCTGTCTCTGTTTCTCAGACTCAGTGGATGAGTAGAGCGCCCCCTGTCTCTGTATCACAGACTCAGGGGATGAGTAGACCGCCCCCTGTCTCTGTGTCACAGACTCAGGGGATGAGTAGAGCGCCCCCTGTCTCTGTATCACAGACTCAGGGGATGAGTAGACCGCCCCCTGTCTCTGTATCACACACTCGCGGGATGAGTAGACCGCCTCCTGTCTCTGAATCATTGATTCAGTGGATGAGCAGACCGCCGCCTGTCTCTGCAATAACAGACTCAGGGGATGTGTAGACTGCCCCCTGTCTCTGTGTCACAGACTCAGGTGAAGAGTAGACTGCCCCAGTCTCAGTATCCCATACTCAGGGGATGAGTAGACCGCCCCCTGTGTCTGTATCACAGACTCAGGGTAAGAGTAGACCGCCCCCTGTCTCTGTACACAGACTAAGGGGATGAGTCGACCACCCCCTGTCTCCGTATCACACATTCAGGGGATGAGTAGACCGCCCCCCTTTCTCTGATTCACACACTCAGGGGATGAGTCGACTGCCCCCTGTCTCCGTATCACACACTCAGGGGATGAGTCGACTGCCCCCTGTCTCTGTATCTGATACTCAGGTGATGATTAGACCACCCCCTGTCTCTGCATCACACACTCAGGGGTTGAGTCGACTGCCCCTTGTCTCTGTATCTCAGACTCAGGAGATGAATTGACCGCCCCCTGTCTCTGTATCACAGACTCAGGGGATGTGTAGACCGCCTCCTGTCTCTGTGTCAGAGAATCAGGGTATGAGTAGACCGGCCCCTGTCTCTGTATAACAGACTCATGGGATGCGTAGACCGCCCCCTGTCTCTGTATCACAGACTCAGGAGATGAGTAGATCGCCGCCTGTCTCTGTATCTCATACTCAGTGGGTGAGTAGACCGCCCCCTGTCTCTGTATCTCAGACTCAGGGGATGAGTAGATCACCGCCTGTCTCTGTATCTCATACTCAGTGGGTGAGTAGACCGCACCCTGTCTCTGGATCTCAGACCCAGGGGATGAGTAGACCGCCCCCTGTCTCTGTATCTCATACTCAGTGGGTGAGTGGACCGCACCCTGTCTCTGTATCACACACTTGGGGGATGAGTAGACCGCCCCCTGTCTCTGTATCTCATACTCAGTGGGTGAGTGGACCGCACCCTGTCTCTGTATCACACACTTGGGGGATGAGTAGACCGCCCCCTGTCTCTGTATCTCATACTCAGTGGGTGAGTGGACCGCACCCTGTCTCTGCATCACACACTCGCGGGATGAGTAGACTGCCCCCTGTCTCTGTGTCACAGATTTAGGGGATGAGTAGATCGCCGCCTGTCTCTGTATCTCATACTCAGTGGGTGAGTAGACCGCACCCTGTCTCTGGATCTCAGACTCAGGAGATGAGTAGACCGCCCCCTGTCTTTGCATCACACATTCAGTGGATGAGTAGACCGGCCCCTGTCTGTGAATCACAGATTCAGGGGATGAGTAGACCGCCCCCTGTCTCTGTATCTCAGACTCAGGGGATGAGTAGACCGCCCCCTGTCTCTGTATCTCAGACTCAGGGGATGAGTAGACCGCCCCCTGTCTCTGTATCTCAGACTCAGGGGATGAGTAGATCGCCCCCTGTCTCTGTATCTCAGACTCAGGGGATGAGTAGACCGCCCCCTGTCTCTGTATCACAGACTCAGGGGATGAGTAGAGCGCCCCCTGTCTCTGTATCACAGACTCAGGGGATGAGTAGAGCGCCCCCTGTCTCTGTATCACAGACTCAGGGGATGAGTAGAGCGCCCCCTGTCTCTGTATCACAGACTCAGGGGATGAGTAGAGCGCCCCCTGTCTCTGTATCACACACTCGCGGGATGAGTAGACCGCCTCCTGTCTCTGAATCATTGATTCAGGGGATGAGCAGACCGCCGCCTGTCTCTGCAATAACAGACTCATGGGATGTGTAGACCGGCCCCTGTCTCTGCATCACAGACTCAGGGGATGAGTAGACCGCCCCCTGTCTCTGTATCTCATACACAGTGGGTGAGTAGACCGCACCCTGTCTCTGTATCTCAGACTCAGGGGATGAGTAGACCGCACCCTGTCTCTGTAACTCAGACACAGTGGATGAGTAGAACGCCCCCTGTCTCTGTATCACAGACTCAGGGGATGAGTAGACCGCTTCCTTCCACTGTATCACAGACCCAGGGAATGAGTAGACCGCCCCTTTCTCTGGATCACAGACTCAGGGGATGAGTAGATCGCCCTCTTTCTCTGTATCACAGACTCAGGGGATGAGTAGACCGCCTCCTGTCTCTGAATCATTAATTCAGGGGATGAGCAGACCGCCCCCTGTCTCTGTGTCACAGATTCAGGAGATGAGTCGACCACTGCCTGTCTCTGTATCACAGAGCCCGGGGATGAGTAGAGCGCCCCCTGTCTCTGTATCACACACTCAGTGGATCAGTAGACCGGCCCTTGTCTGTGTATCACAGATTCAGGGGATGAGTAGACCGCCCCCTGTCACTGTATCTCGGACTCAGGGCATGAGTAGACCGCCCCCTGTCTCTGTTTCTCAGACTCAGGGGATGAGTAGACCGCCCCCTGTCTCTGTATCTCATACTCAGTGGGAGAGTAGACCGCACCCTGTCTCTGTATCTCAGACTCAGGGGATGAGTAGACCGCACCCTGTCTCTGTATCTCAGACACAGTGGATGAGTAGACCGCACCCTGTCTCTGTATCACAGACTCAAGGGATGTGCAGACCGGCCCCTGTCTGTTTATGACAGACTGAGGGTATGAGTAGACCGCCCCCTTCCTCTGTATCACAGACCCAGGGAATGAGTTAACAGCCCCTTGTCTCTGCATCTCAGAATCAGCGGATGAGTAGACCGCCCCCTTTCTCTGTATCACAGACTCAGGGGATGAGTAGACCGCCCCCTTTCTCTGTATCACAGACTCAGGGGATGAGTAGACCGTCCCCAGTCACAGTATCACAGACTCAGGGGATGAGCAAACTGCCCCTTGTCTCTCTATCTCAGATTCAGGGGATGAGTAGACCGTCCCCTGTCTCAGTATCAGAGACTCAGGGGATGAGTAGAGCGCCCCCTGTCTCTGTATCATGCACTCAGGGGATGAGTAGACCGCCCCCTGTCTCTGGATCAGTGACTCAGGTGATGAGTACACCGCCCCCTGTTTCTGTATCATTGATTCAGCGGATGAGTAGACCGCCCCCTGTCTTTCTGTCACAGACTCAGGGGATGAGTAGAGCACTGCCTGTCTCTGGATCACATACTCAGGGGATGAGTAGAGCGCCCCCTGTCTCTGTATCATACACTCGGGGGATGAGTAGACCGCCCCCTGTCTATCTGTCACAGACTCAGGGGATGAGTAGACCGCCCCGTTTGTCTGCATCACAGACTCAGCGGATGAGAAGACCGCTCCATGTCTCAGTATCATAGACTCAGGGGATGAGTAGACTGCCCCCTGTCTCTGTGTCAGAGATTTAGGGGATGACTAGACCGCCGCCTGTCTCTGTATAACAGACTCATTGGATGAGTAGACCGCTCCCTGTCTCTGTATCACAGACTCAGGAGATGAGTAGACCACTGCCTGTCTCTGGATCACAGACTCAGGGGATGAGTAGACCGCCCCCTGTCTCTGTATCACAGAGCCCGGGGATGAGTAGAGCGCCCCCTGTCTCTGTATCATCCACTCGGGGGATGAGTAGACGGCCCCCTGTCTCTGGATCACAGACTCAGGGGATGAGTACACCGCCCCCTGTTTCTGTGTCATTGATTCAGGGGATGAGTAGACCGCCCCCTGCCTCTCCGTCACAGACTCAGGGGATGAGTCGACCGCCCCCTGTCTCTGTATCACAGACCCAGGGGATGAGCAAATTGCCCCTTGTCTCTGTATCTCAGTTTCAGCGGATGAGTAGACCACCCCCTGTCCCTGTATCACAGACTCAGGGGATGAGTACACCGCCCCCTGTTTCTGTATCATTGATTCAGGGGATGAGTAGACTGCCCCCTTTCTCTATGTCACAGAGTCAGGGGATGAGTAGACCGCCCCCTGTCTCTGTGTCGCAGAGTCAGGGGATGAGTAGACCGCCCCCTGTCTCTGTCTCACAGACTCAGGGGATGAGTAGAGCGCCCCCTGTCTCTGTGTCACAGACTCAGGTGATGAGCAGAGGGACCCCTGTCTCTGTATCACAGAGCCCGGGGATGAGCAGAGCGCCCCCTGTCTCTGTATCAACCACTCGGGGGATGAGTAGACCGCCCCCTGTCTCTGTATCACAGAGTCAGTGCATGAGTAGACCGCCCCCTGTCTCTGTGTCACAGACTCAGGGGATGAGTAGACCGCCCCCTGTCTCTGAATCACAGAGTCAGTGGATGAGTAGACCGCCCCCTGTCTCTGTGTCACAGACTCAGGGGATGAGTAGACCGCCCCCTGACTCTTTATCACTGACCCAGGGGATGAGCAAACTGCGCCTTGTCTCTGTATCTCAGATTCAGGGGATGAGTAGAACATTGCCTGTCTCTGTATCACAGACTCAGGGGATGAGTAGACCGCCCCGTTTGTCTGTATCACAGACTCAGGGGATGAGTAGACCGCCACATGTCCCTGGATCACAGAGCTCGGGGATGAGTAGAGCGCACCCTGTCTCTGGATCATACACTCGGGGGATGAGTAGACTGCCCCCTGTCTCTGTATCACAGACTCAGGGGATGAGTAAACCGCCCCCTGTTTCTGTATCATTGATTCAGTGGATGAGTAGAGCGCCCCCTGTCTCTGTATCACAGACTCAGGGGATGAGTAGAGCGCCCCCTGTCTCTGTATCACACACTCGCGGGATGAGTAGACCGCCTCCTGTCTCTGAATCATTGATTCAGGGGATGAGCAGACCGCCGCCTGTCTCTGCAATAACAGACTCATGGGATGTGTAGACCGGCCCCTGTCTCTGCATCACAGACTCAGGGGATGAGTAGACCGCCCCCTGTCTCTGTATCTCATACACAGTGGGTGAGTAGACCGCACCCTGTCTCTGTATCTCAGACTCAGGGGATGAGTAGACCGCACCCTGTCTCTGTATCACAGACTCAGGGGATGAGTAGACCGCCTCCTGTCTCTGAATCATTAATTCAGGGGATGAGCAGACCGCCCCCTGTCTCTGTGTCACAGATTCAGGAGATGAGTCGACCACTGCCTGTCTCTGTATCACAGAGCCCGGGGATGAGTAGAGCGCCCCCTGTCTCTGTATCACACATTCAGTGGATCAGTAGACCGGCCCTTGTCTGTGTATCACAGATTCAGGGGATGAGTAGACCGCCCCCTGTCACTGTATCTCGGACTCAGGGCATGAGTAGACCGCCCCCTGTCTCTGTTTCTCAGACTCAGGGGATGAGTAGACCGCCCCCTGTCTCTGTATCTCATACTCAGTGGGAGAGTAGACCGCACCCTGTCTCTGTATCTCAGACTCAGGGGATGAGTAGACCGCACCCTGTCTCTGTATCTCAGACACAGTGGATGAGTAGACCGCACCCTGTCTCTGTATCACAGACTCAAGGGATGTGCAGACCGGCCCCTGTCTGTTTATGACAGACTGAGGGTATGAGTAGACCGCCCCCTTCCTCTGTATCACAGACCCAGGGAATGAGTTAACAGCCCCTTGTCTCTGCATCTCAGAATCAGCGGATGAGTAGACCGCCCCCTTTCTCTGTATCACAGACTCAGGGGATGAGTAGACCGCCCCCTTTCTCTGTATCACAGACTCAGGGGATGAGTAGACCGTCCCCAGTCACAGTATCACAGACTCAGGGGATGAGCAAACTGCCCCTTGTCTCTCTATCTCAGATTCAGGGGATGAGTAGACCGTCCCCTGTCTCAGTATCAGAGACTCAGGGGATGAGTAGAGCGCCCCCTGTCTCTGTATCGTGCACTCAGGGGATGAGTAGACCGCCCCCTGTCTCTGGATCAGTGACTCAGGTGATGAGTACACCGCCCCCTGTTTCTGTATCATTGATTCAGCGGATGAGTAGACCGCCCCCTGTCTTTCTGTCACAGACTCAGGGGATGAGTAGAGCACTGCCTGTCTCTGGATCACATACTCAGGGGATGAGTAGAGCGCCCCCTGTCTCTGTATCATACACTCGGGGGATGAGTAGACCGCCCCCTGTCTATCTGTCACAGACTCAGGGGATGAGTAGACCGCCCCGTTTGTCTGCATCACAGACTCAGCGGATGAGAAGACCGCTCCATGTCTCAGTATCATAGACTCAGGGGATGAGTAGACTGCCCCCTGTCTCTGTGTCAGAGATTTAGGGGATGACTAGACCGCCGCCTGTCTCTGTATAACAGACTCATTGGATGAGTAGACCGCCCCCTGTCTCTGTATCACAGACTCAGGAGATGAGTAGACCACTGCCTGTCTCTGGATCACAGACTCAGGGGATGAGTAGACCGCCCCCTGTCTCTGTATCACAGAGCCCGGGGATGAGTAGAGCGCCCCCTGTCTCTGTATCATCCACTCGGGGGATGAGTAGACGGCCCCCTGTCTCTGGATCACAGACTCAGGGGATGAGTACACCGCCCCCTGTTTCTGTGTCATTGATTCAGGGGATGAGTAGACCGCCCCCTGCCTCTCCGTCACAGACTCAGGGGATGAGTCGACCGCCCCCTGTCTCTGTATCACAGACCCAGGGGATGAGCAAATTGCCCCTTGTCTCTGTATCTCAGTTTCAGCGGATGAGTAGACCACCCCCTGTCCCTGTATCACAGACTCAGGGGATGAGTACACCGCCCCCTGTTTCTGTATCATTGATTCAGGGGATGAGTAGACTGCCCCCTTTCTCTATGTCACAGAGTCAGGGGATGAGTAGACCGCCCCCTGTCTCTGTGTCGCAGAGTCAGGGGATGAGTAGACCGCCCCCTGTCTCTGTCTCACAGACTCAGGGGATGAGTAGAGCGCCCCCTGTCTCTGTGTCACAGACTCAGGTGATGAGCAGAGGGACCCCTGTCTCTGTATCACAGAGCCCGGGGATGAGCAGAGCGCCCACTGTCTCTGTATCAACCACTCGGGGGATGAGTAGACCGCCCCCTGTCTCTGTATCACAGAGTCAGTGCATGAGTAGACCGCCCCCTGTCTCTGTGTCACAGACTCAGGGGATGAGTAGACCGCGCCCTGTCTCTGAATCACAGAGTCAGTGGATGAGTAGACCGCCCCCTGTCTCTGTGTCACTGACCCAGGGGATGAGCAAACTGCGCCTTGTCTCTGTATCTCAGATTCAGGGGATGAGTAGAACATTGCCTGTCTCTGTATCACAGACTCAGGGGATGAGTAGACCGCCCCGTTTGTCTGTATCACAGACTCAGGGGATGAGTAGACCGCCACATGTCCCTGGATCACAGAGCTCGGGGATGAGTAGAGCGCACCCTGTCTCTGGATCATACACTCGGGGGATGAGTAGACTGCCCCCTGTCTCTGTATCACAGACTCAGGGGATGAGTAAACCGCCCCCTGTTTCTGTGTCACTGACCCAGGGGATGAGCAAACTGCGCCTTGTCTCTGTATCTCAGATTCAGTGGATGAGTAGAACGCCCCCTGTCTCTGTGTCACAGACTCAGGGGATGAGTAGACCGCCCCCTGTCTCTGTATCACAGACTCAGGGAATGAGTAGACCGCCCCCTGTCTCTGTATCACAGACTCAGGGGATGAGTAAACCGCCCCCTGTTTCTGTATCATTGATTCAGGGGATGAGTAGAACGCCCCCTGTCTCTGTGTCACAGACTCAGGGGATGAGTAGACCGCCCCCTGTCTCTGTATCACAGACTCAGGGAATGAGTAGACCGCCCCATGTCTCTGTATCATAGACTCAGGGGATGAGTAGACTGCCCCCTGTCTCTGTGTGAGAGATTTAGGGGATGACTAGACCGCCGCCTCTCTCTGTATAACAGACTCATTGGATGAGTAGACCGCCCCCTGTCTCTGTATCACAGACTCAGCAGATGAGTAGACCACTGCCTGTCTCTGGATCACAGACTCAGGGGATGAGTAGACCGCCCCACTGTCTCTGTATCACAGAGCCCGGGGTTGAGTAGAGCGCCCCCTGTCTCTGTATCATACACTCGGGGGATGAGTAGACGGCCCCCTGTCTCTGGATCACAGACTCAGGGGATGAGTACACCGCCCCCTGTTTCTGTGTCATTGATTCAGGGGATGAGTAGACCGCCCCCTGCCTCTCCGTCACAGACTCAGGGGATGAGTCGACCGCCCCCTGTCTCTGTATCACAGACCCAGGGGATGAGCAAATTGCCCCTTGTCTCTGTATCTCAGTTTCAGCGGATGAGTACACCGCCCCGTTTCTGTATCATTGATTCAGGGGATGAGTAGACTGCCCCCTTTCTCTATGTCACAGAGTCAGGGGATGAGTAGACCGCCCCCTGTCTCTGTGTCGCAGAGTCAGGGGATGAGTAGACCGCCCCCTGTCTCTGTCTCACAGACTCAGGGGATGAGTAGAGCGCCCCCTGTCTCTGTGTCACAGACTCAGGTGATGAGCAGAGGGACCCCTGTCTCTGTATCACAGAGCCCGGGGATGAGCAGAGCGCCCCCTGTCTCTGTATCAACCACTCGGGGGATGAGTAGACCGCCCCCTGTCTCTGTATCACAGAGTCAGTGCATGAGTAGACCGCCCCCTGTCTCTGTGTCACAGACTCAGGGGATGAGTAGACCGCGCCCTGTCTCTGAATCACAGAGTCAGTGGATGAGTAGACCGCCCCCTGTCTCTGTGTCACTGACCCAGGGGATGAGCAAACTGCGCCTTGTCTCTGTATCTCAGATTCAGGGGATGAGTAGAACATTGCCTGTCTCTGTATCACAGACTCAGGGGATGAGTAGACCGCCCCGTTTGTCTGTATCACAGACTCAGGGGATGAGTAGACAGCCACATGTCCCTGGATCACAGAGCTCGGGGATGAGTAGAGCGCACCCTGTCTCTGGATCATACACTCGGGGGATGAGTAGACTGCCCCCTGTCTCTGTATCACAGACTCAGGGGATGAGTAAACCGCCCCCTGTTTCTGTATCATTGATTCAGTGGATGAGTAGAACGCCCCCTGTCTCTGTGTCACAGACTCAGGGGATGAGTAGACCGCCCCCTGTCTCTGTATCACAGACTCAGGGAATGAGTAGACCGCCCCCTGTCTCTGTATCACAGACTCAGGGGATGAGTAAACCGCCCCCTGTTTCTGTATCATTGATTCAGGGGATGAGTAGAACGCCCCCTGTCTCTGTGTCACAGACTCAGGGGATGAGTAGACCGCCCCCTGTCTCTGTATCACAGACTCAGGGAATGAGTAGACCGCCCCATGTCTCTGTATCATAGACTCAGGGGATGAGTAGACTGACCCCTGTCTCTGTGTGAGAGATTTAGGGGATGACTAGACCGCCGCCTCTCTCTGTATAACAGACTCATTGGATGAGTAGACCGCCCCCTGTCTCTGTATCACAGACTCAGCAGATGAGTAGACCACTGCCTGTCTCTGGATCACAGACTCAGGGGATGAGTAGACCGCCCCACTGTCTCTGTATCACAGAGCCCGGGGTTGAGTAGAGCGCCCCCTGTCTCTGTATCATACACTCGGGGGATGAGTAGACCGCCCCCTGTCTCTGGATCACAGACTCAGGGGATGAGTACACTGCCCCCTGTTTCTGGATCATTGATTCAGGGGATGAGTAGACCGCCCCCTGTCTCTCCGTCACAGATCCAGGGGATGAGTAGACCGCCCCCTGTCTCTGTGTCACAGACTCAGGGGATGAGTAGACCGCCCCCTGTCTCTTTATCACTGACCCAGGGGATGAGCAAACTGCCCCCTGTCTCTGTATCATTGATTCAGGGGATGAGTAGACCGCCCCCTGTCTCTGTGTCACAGACTCAGGGGATGAGTAGACCGCCCCCTGTCTCTTTATCACTGACCCAGGGGATGAGCAAACTGCCCCCTGTCTCTGTATCTCAGATTCAGGGGATGAGTAGAACACTGCCTGTCTCTGTTTCACAGACTCAGGGGATGAGTAGACCGCCCCCTGTCTCTGTATCTCATACACAGTGGGTGAGTAGACCGCACCCTGTCTCTGTATCTCAGACTCAGGGGATGAGTAGACCGCACCCTGTCTCTGTAACTCAGACACAGTGGATGAGTAGAACGCCCCCTGTCTCTGTATCACAGACTCAGGGGATGAGTAGACCGCTTCCTTCCACTGTATCACAGACCCAGGGAATGAGTAGACCGCCCCTTTCTCTGGATCACAGACTCAGGGGATGAGTAGATCGCCCTCTTTCTCTGTATCACAGACTCAGGGGATGAGTAGACCGCCTCCTGTCTCTGAATCATTAATTCAGGGGATGAGCAGACCGCCCCCTGTCTCTGTGTCACAGATTCAGGAGATGAGTCGACCACTGCCTGTCTCTGTATCACAGAGCCCGGGGATGAGTAGAGCGCCCCCTGTCTCTGTATCACACACTCAGTGGATCAGTAGACCGGCCCTTGTCTGTGTATCACAGATTCAGGGGATGAGTAGACCGCCCCCTGTCACTGTATCTCGGACTCAGGGCATGAGTAGACCGCCCCCTGTCTCTGTTTCTCAGACTCAGGGGATGAGTAGACCGCCCCCTGTCTCTGTATCTCATACTCAGTGGGAGAGTAGACCGCACCCTGTCTCTGTATCTCAGACTCAGGGGATGAGTAGACCGCACCCTGTCTCTGTATCTCAGACACAGTGGATGAGTAGACCGCACCCAGTCTCTGTATCTCAGACTCAGTGGATGAGTAGACCGCACCCTGTCTCTGTATCTCAGACACAGTGGATGAGTAGACCGCCCCCTGTCACTGTATCTCGGACTCAGGGCATGAGTAGACCGCCCCCTGTCTCTGTTTCTCAGACTCAGGGGATGAGTAGACCGCCCCCTGTCTCTGTATCTCATACTCAGTGGGAGAGTAGACCGCACCCTGTCTCTGTATCTCAGACTCAGGGGATGAGTAGACCGCACCCTGTCTCTGTATCTCAGACACAGTGGATGAGTAGACCGCACCCTGTCTCTGTATCACAGACTCAAGGGATGTGCAGACCGGCCCCTGTCTGTTTATGACAGACTGAGGGTATGAGTAGACCGCCCCCTTCCTCTGTATCACAGACCCAGGGAATGAGTTAACAGCCCCTTGTCTCTGCATCTCAGAATCAGCGGATGAGTAGACCGCCCCCTTTCTCTGTATCACAGACTCAGGGGATGAGTAGACCGCCCCCTTTCTCTGTATCACAGACTCAGGGGATGAGTAGACCGTCCCCAGTCACAGTATCACAGACTCAGGGGATGAGCAAACTGCCCCTTGTCTCTCTATCTCAGATTCAGGGGATGAGTAGACCGTCCCCTGTCTCAGTATCAGAGACTCAGGGGATGAGTAGAGCGCCCCCTGTCTCTGTATCATGCACTCAGGGGATGAGTAGACCGCCCCCTGTCTCTGGATCAGTGACTCAGGTGATGAGTACACCGCCCCCTGTTTCTGTATCATTGATTCAGCGGATGAGTAGACCGCCCCCTGTCTTTCTGTCACAGACTCAGGGGATGAGTAGAGCACTGCCTGTCTCTGGATCACATACTCAGGGGATGAGTAGAGCGCCCCCTGTCTCTGTATCATACACTCGGGGGATGAGTAGACCGCCCCCTGTCTATCTGTCACAGACTCAGGGGATGAGTAGACCGCCCCGTTTGTCTGCATCACAGACTCAGCGGATGAGAAGACCGCTCCATGTCTCAGTATCATAGACTCAGGGGATGAGTAGACTGCCCCCTGTCTCTGTGTCAGAGATTTAGGGGATGACTAGACCGCCGCCTGTCTCTGTATAACAGACTCATTGGATGAGTAGACCGCCCCCTGTCTCTGTATCACAGACTCAGGAGATGAGTAGACCACTGCCTGTCTCTGGATCACAGACTCAGGGGATGAGTAGACCGCCCCCTGTCTCTGTATCACAGAGCCCGGGGATGAGTAGAGCGCCCCCTGTCTCTGTATCATCCACTCGGGGGATGAGTAGACGGCCCCCTGTCTCTGGATCACAGACTCAGGGGATGAGTACACCGCCCCCTGTTTCTGTGTCATTGATTCAGGGGATGAGTAGACCGCCCCCTGCCTCTCCGTCACAGACTCAGGGGATGAGTCGACCGCCCCCTGTCTCTGTATCACAGACCCAGGGGATGAGCAAATTGCCCCTTGTCTCTGTATCTCAGTTTCAGCGGATGAGTAGACCACCCCCTGTCCCTGTATCACAGACTCAGGGGATGAGTACACCGCCCCCTGTTTCTGTATCATTGATTCAGGGGATGAGTAGACTGCCCCCTTTCTCTATGTCACAGAGTCAGGGGATGAGTAGACCGCCCCCTGTCTCTGTGTCGCAGAGTCAGGGGATGAGTAGACCGCCCCCTGTCTCTGTCTCACAGACTCAGGGGATGAGTAGAGCGCCCCCTGTCTCTGTGTCACAGACTCAGGTGATGAGCAGAGGGACCCCTGTCTCTGTATCACAGAGCCCGGGGATGAGCAGAGCGCCCCCTGTCTCTGTATCAACCACTCGGGGGATGAGTAGACCGCCCCCTGTCTCTGTATCACAGAGTCAGTGCATGAGTAGACCGCCCCCTGTCTCTGTGTCACAGACTCAGGGGATGAGTAGACCGCGCCCTGTCTCTGAATCACAGAGTCAGTGGATGAGTAGACCGCCCCCTGTCTCTGTGTCACTGACCCAGGGGATGAGCAAACTGCGCCTTGTCTCTGTATCTCAGATTCAGGGGATGAGTAGAACATTGCCTGTCTCTGTATCACAGACTCAGGGGATGAGTAGACCGCCCCGTTTGTCTGTATCACAGACTCAGGGGATGAGTAGACCGCCACATGTCCCTGGATCACAGAGCTCGGGGATGAGTAGAGCGCACCCTGTCTCTGGATCATACACTCGGGGGATGAGTAGACTGCCCCCTGTCTCTGTATCACAGACTCAGGGGATGAGTAAACCGCCCCCTGTTTCTGTATCATTGATTCAGTGGATGAGTAGAACGCCCCCTGTCTCTGTGTCACAGACTCAGGGGATGAGTAGACCGCCCCCTGTCTCTGTATCACAGACTCAGGGAATGAGTAGACCGCCCCCTGTCTCTGTATCACAGACTCAGGGGATGAGTAAACCGCCCCCTGTTTCTGTATCATTGATTCAGGGGATGAGTAGAACGCCCCCTGTCTCTGTGTCACAGACTCAGGGGATGAGTAGACCGCCCCCTGTCTCTGTATCACAGACTCAGGGAATGAGTAGACCGCCCCATGTCTCTGTATCATAGACTCAGGGGATGAGTAGACTGCCCCCTGTCTCTGTGTGAGAGATTTAGGGGATGACTAGACCGCCGCCTCTCTCTGTATAACAGACTCATTGGATGAGTAGACCGCCCCCTGTCTCTGTATCACAGACTCAGCAGATGAGTAGACCACTGCCTGTCTCTGGATCACAGACTCAGGGGATGAGTAGACCGCCCCACTGTCTCTGTATCACAGAGCCCGGGGTTGAGTAGAGCGCCCCCTGTCTCTGTATCATACACTCGGGGGATGAGTAGACGGCCCCCTGTCTCTGGATCACAGACTCAGGGGATGAGTACACCGCCCCCTGTTTCTGTGTCATTGATTCAGGGGATGAGTAGACCGCCCCCTGCCTCTCCGTCACAGACTCAGGGGATGAGTCGACCGCCCCCTGTCTCTGTATCACAGACCCAGGGGATGAGCAAATTGCCCCTTGTCTCTGTATCTCAGTTTCAGCGGATGAGTAGACCACCCCCTGTCCCTGTATCACAGACTCAGGGGATGAGTACACCGCCCCCTGTTTCTGTATCATTGATTCAGGGGATGAGTAGACTGCCCCCTTTCTCTATGTCACAGAGTCAGGGGATGAGTAGACCGCCCCCTGTCTCTGTGTCGCAGAGTCAGGGGATGAGTAGACCGCCCCCTGTCTCTGTCTCACAGACTCAGGGGATGAGTAGAGCGCCCCCTGTCTCTGTGTCACAGACTCAGGTGATGAGCAGAGGGACCCCTGTCTCTGTATCACAGAGCCCGGGGATGAGCAGAGCGCCCCCTGTCTCTGTATCAACCACTCGGGGGATGAGTAGACCGCCCCCTGTCTCTGTATCACAGAGTCAGTGCATGAGTAGACCGCCCCCTGTCTCTGTGTCACAGACTCAGGGGATGAGTAGACCGCGCCCTGTCTCTGAATCACAGAGTCAGTGGATGAGTAGACCGCCCCCTGTCTCTGTGTCACTGACCCAGGGGATGAGCAAACTGCGCCTTGTCTCTGTATCTCAGATTCAGGGGATGAGTAGAACATTGCCTGTCTCTGTATCACAGACTCAGGGGATGAGTAGACCGCCCCGTTTGTCTGTATCACAGACTCAGGGGATGAGTAGACCGCCACATGTCCCTGGATCACAGAGCTCGGGGATGAGTAGAGCGCACCCTGTCTCTGGATCATACACTCGGGGGATGAGTAGACTGCCCCCTGTCTCTGTATCACAGACTCAGGGGATGAGTAAACCGCCCCCTGTTTCTGTATCATTGATTCAGTGGATGAGTAGAACGCCCCCTGTCTCTGTGTCACAGACTCAGGGGATGAGTAGACCGCCCCCTGTCTCTGTATCACAGACTCAGGGAATGAGTAGACCGCCCCCTGTCTCTGTATCACAGACTCAGGGGATGAGTAAACCGCCCCCTGTTTCTGTATCATTGATTCAGGGGATGAGTAGAACGCCCCCTGTCTCTGTGTCACAGACTCAGGGGATGAGTAGACCGCCCCCTGTCTCTGTATCACAGACTCAGGGAATGAGTAGACCGCCCCATGTCTCTGTATCATAGACTCAGGGGATGAGTAGACTGCCCCCTGTCTCTGTGTGAGAGATTTAGGGGATGACTAGACCGCCGCCTCTCTCTGTATAACAGACTCATTGGATGAGTAGACCGCCCCCTGTCTCTGTATCACAGACTCAGCAGATGAGTAGACCACTGCCTGTCTCTGGATCACAGACTCAGGGGATGAGTAGACCGCCCCACTGTCTCTGTATCACAGAGCCCGGGGTTGAGTAGAGCGCCCCCTGTCTCTGGATCACAGACTCAGGGGATGAGTACACTGCCCCCTGTCTCTGGATCACAGACTCAGGGGATGAGTAGACCGCCCCCTGTCTCTCCGTCACAGATCCAGGGGATGAGTAGACCGCCCCCTGTCTCTTTATCACTGACCCAGGGGATGAGCAAACTGCCCCCTGTCTCTGTATCATTGATTCAGGGGATGAGTAGACCGCCCCCTGTCTCTGTGTCACAGACTCAGGGGATGAGTAGACCGCCCCCTGTCTCTTTATCACTGACCCAGGGGATGAGCAAACTGCCCCCTGTCTCTGTATCTCAGATTCAGGGGATGAGTAGAACACTGCCTGTCTCTGTTTCACAGACTCAGGGGATGAGTAGACCGCCCCCCTGTCTCTGTATCTCATACACAGTGGGTGAGTAGACCGCACCCTGTCTCTGTATCTCAGACTCAGGGGATGAGTAGACCGCACCCTGTCTCTGTAACTCAGACACAGTGGATGAGTAGAACGCCCCCTGTCTCTGTATCACAGACTCAGGGGATGAGTAGACCGCTTCCTTCCACTGTATCACAGACCCAGGGAATGAGTAGATCGCCCTCTTTCTCTGTATCACAGACTCAGGGGATGAGTAGACCGCCTCCTGTCTCTGAATCATTAATTCAGGGGATGAGCAGACCGCCCCCTGTCTCTGTGTCACAGATTCAGGAGATGAGTCGACCACTGCCTGTCTCTGTATCACAGAGCCCGGGGATGAGTAGAGCGCCCCCTGTCTCTGTATCACACATTCAGTGGATCAGTAGACCGGCCCTTGTCTGTGTATCACAGATTCAGGGGATGAGTAGACCGCCCCCTGTCACTGTATCTCGGACTCAGGGCATGAGTAGACCGCCCCCTGTCTCTGTTTCTCAGACTCAGGGGATGAGTAGACCGCCCCCTGTCTCTGTATCTCATACTCAGTGGGAGAGTAGACCGCACCCTGTCTCTGTATCTCAGACTCAGGGGATGAGTAGACCGCACCCTGTCTCTGTATCTCAGACACAGTGGATGAGTAGACCGCACCCTGTCTCTGTATCACAGACTCAAGGGATGTGCAGACCGGCCCCTGTCTGTTTATGACAGACTGAGGGTATGAGTAGACCGCCCCCTTCCTCTGTATCACAGACCCAGGGAATGAGTTAACAGCCCCTTGTCTCTGCATCTCAGAATCAGCGGATGAGTAGACCGCCCCCTTTCTCTGTATCACAGACTCAGGGGATGAGTAGACCGCCCCCTTTCTCTGTATCACAGACTCAGGGGATGAGTAGACCGTCCCCAGTCACAGTATCACAGACTCAGGGGATGAGCAAACTGCCCCTTGTCTCTCTATCTCAGATTCAGGGGATGAGTAGACCGTCCCCTGTCTCAGTATCAGAGACTCAGGGGATGAGTAGAGCGCCCCCTGTCTCTGTATCATGCACTCAGGGGATGAGTAGACCGCCCCCTGTCTCTGGATCAGTGACTCAGGTGATGAGTACACCGCCCCCTGTTTCTGTATCATTGATTCAGCGGATGAGTAGACCGCCCCCTGTCTTTCTGTCACAGACTCAGGGGATGAGTAGAGCACTGCCTGTCTCTGGATCACATACTCAGGGGATGAGTAGAGCGCCCCCTGTCTCTGTATCATACACTCGGGGGATGAGTAGACCGCCCCCTGTCTATCTGTCACAGACTCAGGGGATGAGTAGACCGCCCCGTTTGTCTGCATCACAGACTCAGCGGATGAGAAGACCGCTCCATGTCTCAGTATCATAGACTCAGGGGATGAGTAGACTGCCCCCTGTCTCTGTGTCAGAGATTTAGGGGATGACTAGACCGCCGCCTGTCTCTGTATAACAGACTCATTGGATGAGTAGACCGCCCCCTGTCTCTGTATCACAGACTCAGGAGATGAGTAGACCACTGCCTGTCTCTGGATCACAGACTCAGGGGATGAGTAGACCGCCCCCTGTCTCTGTATCACAGAGCCCGGGGATGAGTAGAGCGCCCCCTGTCTCTGTATCATCCACTCGGGGGATGAGTAGACGGCCCCCTGTCTCTGGATCACAGACTCAGGGGATGAGTACACCGTCCCCTGTTTCTGTGTCATTGATTCAGGGGATGAGTAGACCGCCCCCTGCCTCTCCGTCACAGACTCAGGGGATGAGTCGACCGCCCCCTGTCTCTGTATCACAGACCCAGGGGATGAGCAAATTGCCCCTTGTCTCTGTATCTCAGTTTCAGCGGATGAGTAGACCACCCCCTGTCCCTGTATCACAGACTCAGGGGATGAGTACACCGCCCCCTGTTTCTGTATCATTGATTCAGGGGATGAGTAGACTGCCCCCTTTCTCTATGTCACAGAGTCAGGGGATGAGTAGACCGCCCCCTGTCTCTGTGTCGCAGAGTCAGGGGATGAGTAGACCGCCCCCTGTCTCTGTCTCACAGACTCAGGGGATGAGTAGAGCGCCCCCTGTCTCTGTGTCACAGACTCAGGTGATGAGCAGAGGGACCCCTGTCTCTGTATCACAGAGCCCGGGGATGAGCAGAGCGCCCCCTGTCTCTGTATCAACCACTCGGGGGATGAGTAGACCGCCCCCTGTCTCTGTATCACAGAGTCAGTGCATGAGTAGACCGCCCCCTGTCTCTGTGTCACAGACTCAGGGGATGAGTAGACCGCGCCCTGTCTCTGAATCACAGAGTCAGTGGATGAGTAGACCGCCCCCTGTCTCTGTGTCACAGACTCAGGGGATGAGTAGACCGCCCCCTGACTCTTTATCACTGACCCAGGGGATGAGCAAACTGCGCCTTGTCTCTGTATCTCAGATTCAGGGGATGAGTAGAACATTGCCTGTCTCTGTATCACAGACTCAGGGGATGAGTAGACCGCCCCGTTTGTCTGTATCACAGACTCAGGGGATGAGTAGACCGCCACATGTCCCTGGATCACAGAGCTCGGGGATGAGTAGAGCGCACCCTGTCTCTGGATCATACACTCGGGGGATGAGTAGACTGCCCCCTGTCTCTGTATCACAGACTCAGGGGATGAGTAAACCGCCCCCTGTTTCTGTATCATTGATTCAGTGGATGAGTAGAACGCCCCCTGTCTCTGTGTCACAGACTCAGGGGATGAGTAGACCGCCCCCTGTCTCTGTATCACAGACTCAGGGAATGAGTAGACCGCCCCCTGTCTCTGTATCACAGACTCAGGGGATGAGTAAACCGCCCCCTGTTTCTGTATCATTGATTCAGGGGATGAGTAGAACGCCCCCTGTCTCTGTGTCACAGACTCAGGGGATGAGTAGACCGCCCCCTGTCTCTGTATCACAGACTCAGGGAATGAGTAGACCGCCCCATGTCTCTGTATCATAGACTCAGGGGATGAGTAGACTGCCCCCTGTCTCTGTGTGAGAGATTTAGGGGATGACTAGACCGCCGCCTCTCTCTGTATAACAGACTCATTGGATGAGTAGACCGCCCCCTGTCTCTGTATCACAGACTCAGCAGATGAGTAGACCACTGCCTGTCTCTGGATCACAGACTCAGGGGATGAGTAGACCGCCCCACTGTCTCTGTATCACAGAGCCCGGGGTTGAGTAGAGCGCCCCCTGTCTCTGTATCATACACTCGGGGGATGAGTAGACCGCCCCCTGTCTCTGGATCACAGACTCAGGGGATGAGTACACTGCCCCCTGTTTCTGGATCATTGATTCAGGGGATGAGTAGACCGCCCCCTGTCTCTCCGTCACAGATCCAGGGGATGAGTAGACCGCCCCCTGTCTCTGTGTCACAGACTCAGGGGATGAGTAGACCGCCCCCTGTCTCTTTATCACTGACCCAGGGGATGAGCAAACTGCCCCCTGTCTCTGTATCATTGATTCAGGGGATGAGTAGACCGCCCCCTGTCTCTGTGTCACAGACTCAGGGGATGAGTAGACCGCCCCCTGTCTCTTTATCACTGACCCAGGGGATGAGCAAACTGCCCCCTGTCTCTGTATCTCAGATTCAGGGGATGAGTAGAACACTGCCTGTCTCTGTTTCACAGACTCAGGGGATGAGTAGACCGCCCCCTGTCTCTTTATCACTGACCCAGGGGATGAGCAAACTGCCCCTTGTCTCTGTATCTCAGATTCAGGGGATGACTAGAACACTGCCTGTCTCTGGATCACAGACTCAGGGGATGAGTAGACCGCCCCGTTTGTCTGCATCACAGACTCAGGGGATGAGGAGACCGCCCGCTGTCTCTGTATCACAGACTCAGGGGATGAGTACACCGCCCCCTGTTTCTGTATCATTGATTCAGGGGATGAGTAGACTGCCCCCTTTCTCTATGTCACAGAGTCAGGGGATGAGTAGACCGCCCCCTGTATCTGTATCTCAGACTCAGGGAATGAGCAGAGCGCCCTCCGTCTCTGTACCGCACACTCAGGGAATGAGTAGACCGCTCCCTGTCTCTGTATCACAGACTCAGTGGATGAGTAGACGGTCCCCTGTTTCTGTATCACAGAGTCAGTGGATGAGTTGACCGCCCCTGTCTCTCTGTCATAGACTCAGGGGATGAGTAGAGCGCCCCCTGTCTCTCTATCACAGACTCAGGGGATGAGTAGAGCGCCCCCTGTCTCTGTATCACAGACTCAGGGGATGAGTAGACCACCCCCTGTCTCTCTATCATGGACTCAGGTGATGAGAAGAGGGCCCTGTCACTCCATCATGGACTCAGGGGATGAGTAGACCGCCTCCTGTCTCTGTATCACTGACTCAGGGGAAGCGTAGACCGTCCCCTGTCTCTGTATCACAGACTCAGGAGATGAGTTTACCAACCCCTGTCTTTGTATCACACACTCAGTGGATGGGAAGACTGGCCCCTGCCTCTGCATCACAGACTCAGGGGATGAGTAGACCGCCCCCTGTCTCTGTATCAAAGACTCAGGGGATGAGCAGACCGCACCCTTCCTCTGTATCACAGACCCAGGGGATGGGTCAACAGCCCCTTGTCTCTGCATCTCAGACTCAGGGGATGAGTAGACTGTCCCCTTTCTCTGGATCACGCACTCGGGGGATGGGTAGACCGCCCCCTGTCTCTGTATCACAGACTCAAGGGATGAGTAGACCGCCCCCTGTCTCTGTATCACAGACTCATTGAATGAGTAGACCGCCCCCTGTCTCTGTCTAACAGACTCAGGGGATGAGTAGACCGCACACTGTCTTTGTATCACAGACTCAGGGGATGAGAAGACCGTCCCCTGTCTTTGTATCACACACTCAGTGGATGAGTTAACCGCACCCTGTCTCTGTATCACAGACTCAGGGGATGAGTAGACCGCCCCCTGTCTCTGTATCTCAGAGTCAGTGGATGAGTTAACCGCACCCTGTCTCTGTATCACAGACTCAGGGGATGAGTAGTCCGCCCCCTGTCTCTGTATGACAGAATCAGGAGATGAGTAGACCAACCCCTGTCTTTGTGTCACAGACTCAGGGGATGAGTAGACCGTCCCCTGTCTCAGTATCACAGACTCAGGGGATGAGTAGACCGCCCCCTTCCTCTGTATCACAGACCCAGGGGATGAGTAAACTGCCCCTTGTCTCTGTTTCTCAGACTCAAGGGATGAGTAGACTGTCCCCTTTCTCTGTATCACGCACTCGGGGGATGAGTCAACCGGCCCCTGTCTCTGTATCACAGACTCAGGGAATGAGTAGAGCGCCCTCCGTCTCTGTACCTCACACTCAGGGAATGAGTTGACCTCCTCCAGTCTCTGTTTCACAGACTCAGGGGATGAGTAGACCGCCCCCTGTCTCTGTATAACAGACTCAGTGAATGAGTAGACCGCCCCCTGTCTCTGTATAACAGACTCAGGGGATGAGTCGACCGCACACTGTCTTTGCATCACAGACTCAGGGGATGAGTAGACCGTCCCCTGTCTTTGTATCACACGCTCAGTGGATGCGTTAACCGCCCCCTGTCTCTGTATCACAGACTCAGGGGATGAGTAGTCCGCCCCCTGTATCTGTATCTCAGAGTCAGTGGATGAGTAGACCGCTCCCTGTCTCTGTATCACAGACTCAGGGATGAGTAGACAGTCCCCTGTCTTTGTATCACAGACTCAGGGGATGAGTAGACCGCCCCCTGTCTTTGTATCACAGACTCAGGGGATGAGTAGACCGCTCCCTGTCTCTGTATCTCAGACTCAGGGAATGAGTTAACCGCCCCCTGTCTCTGTATCACAGACTCAGGGGATGAGTAGTCCGCTCCCTGTCTCAGTATCACAGACTCAGGGGATGAGTAGACCGCCCCCTTCCTCTGTATCACAGACCCAGGGGATGAGTAAACTGCCCCTTGTCTCTGTATCTCAGACTCGGGATGAGTAGACTGTCCCCTTTCTCTGTATCACGCACTCGGGGGATGAGTCGACCGGCCCCTGTCTCTGTATCACAGACTCAGGGAATGAGTAGAGCGCCCCCTGTCTCTGTATAACAGACTCAGGGGATGAGTAGACTGCACACTGTCTTTGTATCACAGACTCAGGGGATGAGTAGACCGCCCCCTGTCTCTGTATAACAGACTCAGGGGATGAGTAGACCGCACACTGTCTCTGTATCACAGACTCAGGGGATGAGTAGACAGTCCCCTGTCTCCGTATCACAGAGTCAGTGGATGAGTAGACAGGCCCCTGTCTCTGTATCAAAGACTCAGGGGATGAGCAGACCGCTCCCTGTCTCTGTATCTCAGACTCAGGGAATGAGTTAACTGCCCCCTGTCTCTGTATCACAGACTCAGGGGATGAGTAGACCGCTCCCTGTCTCTGTATCACAAACTCATGGAATGAGTAGACCGCCCCCTGTCTCTGTATCACAGACTTAGGGGATGAGTAGACCGCCCCCTGTCTCTGTGTCACAGAGTCATGGGATGAGTAGTCCGCCCCCTGTCTCTGTATCACAGAATCAGGAGATGAGTAGACCCCCCTCTGTCTTTGTATCACAGACTCAGGGGATGCGTAGACCGTCCCCTGTCTCTGTATCAGAGACTCAGTGGATGAGCAGACTGCCCCCTGTGTCTGCATCACAGACTCAAGGGATGAGTAGACCGCCCCCTGTCTCTGTATCACAGACTCAGTGAATGAGTAGACCGCCCCCTGTCTCTGTATCACAGACTCAGGGGATGAGTAGACCGCTTCCTTCCACTGTATCACAGACCCAGGGAATGAGTAGACCGCCCCTTTCTCTGGATCACAGACTCAGGGGATGAGTAGATCGCCCTCTTTCTCTGTATCACAGACTCAGGGGATGAGTAGACCGCCTCCTGTCTCTGAATCATTAATTCAGGGGATGAGCAGACCGCCCCCTGTCTCTGTGTCACAGATTCAGGAGATGAGTCGACCACTGCCTGTCTCTGTATCACAGAGCCCGGGGATGAGTAGAGCGCCCCCTGTCTCTGTATCACACATTCAGTGGATCAGTAGACCGGCCCTTGTCTGTGTATCACAGATTCAGGGGATGAGTAGACCGCCCCCTGTCACTGTATCTCGGACTCAGGGCATGAGTAGACCGCCCCCTGTCTCTGTTTCTCAGACTCAGGGGATGAGTAGACCGCCCCCTGTCTCTGTATCTCATACTCAGTGGGAGAGTAGACCGCACCCTGTCTCTGTATCTCAGACTCAGGGGATGAGTAGACCGCACCCTGTCTCTGTATCTCAGACACAGTGGATGAGTAGACCGCACCCTGTCTCTGTATCACAGACTCAAGGGATGTGCAGACCGGCCCCTGTCTGTTTATGACAGACTGAGGGTATGAGTAGACCGCCCCCTTCCTCTGTATCACAGACCCAGGGAATGAGTTAACAGCCCCTTGTCTCTGCATCTCAGAATCAGCGGATGAGTAGACCGCCCCCTTTCTCTGTATCACAGACTCAGGGGATGAGTAGACCGCCCCCTTTCTCTGTATCACAGACTCAGGGGATGAGTAGACCGTCCCCAGTCACAGTATCACAGACTCAGGGGATGAGCAAACTGCCCCTTGTCTCTCTATCTCAGATTCAGGGGATGAGTAGACCGTCCCCTGTCTCAGTATCAGAGACTCAGGGGATGAGTAGAGCGCCCCCTGTCTCTGTATCATGCACTCAGGGGATGAGTAGACCGCCCCCTGTCTCTGGATCAGTGACTCAGGTGATGAGTACACCGCCCCCTGTTTCTGTATCATTGATTCAGCGGATGAGTAGACCGCCCCCTGTCTTTCTGTCACAGACTCAGGGGATGAGTAGAGCACTGCCTGTCTCTGGATCACATACTCAGGGGATGAGTAGAGCGCCCCCTGTCTCTGTATCATACACTCGGGGGATGAGTAGACCGCCCCCTGTCTATCTGTCACAGACTCAGGGGATGAGTAGACCGCCCCGTTTGTCTGCATCACAGACTCAGCGGATGAGTAGACCGCTCCATGTCTCAGTATCATAGACTCAGGGGATGAGTAGACTGCCCCCTGTCTCTGTGTCAGAGATTTAGGGGATGACTAGACCGCCGCCTGTCTCTGTATAACAGACTCATTGGATGAGTAGACCGCCCCCTGTCTCTGTATCACAGACTCAGGAGATGAGTAGACCACTGCCTGTCTCTGGATCACAGACTCAGGGGATGAGTAGACCGCCCCCTGTCTCTGTATCACAGTGCCCGGGGATGAGTAGAGCGCCCCCTGTCTCTGTATCATCCACTCGGGGGATGAGTAGACGGCCCCCTGTCTCTGGATCACAGACTCAGGGGATGAGTACACCGCCCCCTGTTTCTGTGTCATTGATTCAGGGGATGAGTAGACCGCCCCCTGCCTCTCCGTCACAGACTCAGGGGATGAGTCGACCGCCCCCTGTCTCTGTATCACAGACCCAGGGGATGAGCAAATTGCCCCTTGTCTCTGTATCTCAGTTTCAGCGGATGAGTAGACCACCCCCTGTCCCTGTATCACAGACTCAGGGGATGAGTACACCGCCCCCTGTTTCTGTATCATTGATTCAGGGGATGAGTAGACTGCCCCCTTTCTCTATGTCACAGAGTCAGGGGATGAGTAGACCGCCCCCTGTCTCTGTCTCACAGACTCAGGGGATGAGTAGACCGCCCCCTGTCTCTGTCTCACAGACTCAGGGGATGAGTAGAGCGCCCCCTGTCTCTGTGTCACAGACTCAGGTGATGAGCAGAGGGACCCCTGTCTCTGTATCACAGAGCCCGGGGATGAGCAGAGCGCCCCCTGTCTCTGTATCAACCACTCGGGGGATGAGTAGACCGCCCCCTGTCTCTGTATCACAGAGTCAGTGCATGAGTAGACCGCCCCCTGTCTCTGTGTCACAGACTCAGGGGATGAGTAGACCGCGCCCTGTCTCTGAATCACAGAGTCAGTGGATGAGTAGACCGCCCCCTGTCTCTGTGTCACAGACTCAGAGGATGAGTAGACCGCCCCCTGACTCTTTATCACTGACCCAGGGGATGAGCAAACTGCGCCTTGTCTCTGTATCTCAGATTCAGGGGATGAGTAGAACATTGCCTGTCTCTGTATCACAGACTCAGGGGATGAGTAGACCGCCCCGTTTGTCTGTATCACAGACTCAGGGGATGAGTAGACCGCCACATGTCCCTGGATCACAGAGCTCGGGGATGAGTAGAGCGCACCCTGTCTCAGTATCATAGACTCAGGGGATGAGTAGACTGCCCCCTGTCTCTGTGTCAGAGATTTAGGGGATGACTAGACCGCCGCCTGTCTCTGTATAACAGACTCATTGGATGAGTAGACCGCCCCCTGTCTCTGTATCACAGACTCAGGAGATGAGTAGACCACTGCCTGTCTCTGGATCACAGACTCAGGGGATGAGTAGACCGCCCCCTGTCTCTGTATCACAGAGCCCGGGGATGAGTAGAGCGCCCCCTGTCTCTGTATCATCCACTCGGGGGATGAGTAGACGGCCCCCTGTCTCTGGATCACAGACTCAGGGGATGAGTACACCGCCCCCTGTTTCTGTGTCATTGATTCAGGGGATGAGTAGACCGCCCCCTGCCTCTCCGTCACAGACTCAGGGGATGAGTCGACCGCCCCCTGTCTCTGTATCACAGACCCAGGGGATGAGCAAATTGCCCCTTGTCTCTGTATCTCAGTTTCAGCGGATGAGTAGACCACCCCCTGTCCCTGTATCACAGACTCAGGGGATGAGTACACCGCCCCCTGTTTCTGTATCATTGATTCAGGGGATGAGTAGACTGCCCCCTTTCTCTATGTCACAGAGTCAGGGGATGAGTAGACCGCCCCCTGTCTCTGTGTCGCAGAGTCAGGGGATGAGTAGACCGCCCCCTGTCTCTGTCTCACAGACTCAGGGGATGAGTAGAGCGCCCCCTGTCTCTGTGTCACAGACTCAGGTGATGAGCAGAGGGACCCCTGTCTCTGTATCACAGAGCCCGGGGATGAGCAGAGCGCCCCCTGTCTCTGTATCAACCACTCGGGGGATGAGTAGACCGCCCCCTGTCTCTGTATCACAGAGTCAGTGCATGAGTAGACCGCCCCCTGTCTCTGTGTCACAGACTCAGGGGATGAGTAGACCGCGCCCTGTCTCTGAATCACAGAGTCAGTGGATGAGTAGACCGCCCCCTGTCTCTGTGTCACTGACCCAGGGGATGAGCAAACTGCGCCTTGTCTCTGTATCTCAGATTCAGGGGATGAGTAGAACATTGCCTGTCTCTGTATCACAGACTCAGGGGATGAGTAGACCGCCCCGTTTGTCTGTATCACAGACTCAGGGGATGAGTAGAGCGCCACATGTCCCTGGATCACAGAGCTCGGGGATGAGTAGAGCGCACCCTGTCTCTGGATCATACACTCGGGGGATGAGTAGACTGCCCCCTGTCTCTGTATCACAGACTCAGGGGATGAGTAAACCGCCCCCTGTTTCTGTATCATTGATTCAGTGGATGAGTAGAACGCCCCCTGTCTCTGTGTCACAGACTCAGGGGATGAGTAGACCGCCCCCTGTCTCTGTATCACAGACTCAGGGAATGAGTAGACCGCCCCCTGTCTCTGTATCACAGACTCAGGGGATGAGTAAACCGCCCCCTGTTTCTGTATCATTGATTCAGGGGATGAGTAGAACGCCCCCTGTCTCTGTGTCACAGACTCAGGGGATGAGTAGACCGCCCCCTGTCTCTGTATCACAGACTCAGGGAATGAGTAGACCGCCCCATGTCTCTGTATCATAGACTCAGGGGATGAGTAGACTGCCCCCTGTCTCTGTGTGAGAGATTTAGGGGATGACTAGACCGCCGCCTCTCTCTGTATAACAGACTCATTGGATGAGTAGACCGCCCCCTGTCTCTGTATCACAGACTCAGCAGATGAGTAGACCACTGCCTGTCTCTGGATCACAGACTCAGGGGATGAGTAGACCGCCCCACTGTCTCTGTATCACAGAGCCCGGGGTTGAGTAGAGCGCCCCCTGTCTCTGTATCATACACTCGGGGGATGAGTAGACGGCCCCCTGTCTCTGGATCACAGACTCAGGGGATGAGTACACCGCCCCCTGTTTCTGTGTCATTGATTCAGGGGATGAGTAGACCGCCCCCTGCCTCTCCGTCACAGACTCAGGGGATGAGTCGACCGCCCCCTGTCTCTGTATCACAGACCCAGGGGATGAGCAAATTGCCCCTTGTCTCTGTATCTCAGTTTCAGCGGATGAGTAGACCACCCCCTGTCCCTGTATCACAGACTCAGGGGATGAGTACACCGCCCCCTGTTTCTGTATCATTGATTCAGGGGATGAGTAGACTGCCCCCTTTCTCTATGTCACAGAGTCAGGGGATGAGTAGACCGCCCCCTGTCTCTGTGTCGCAGAGTCAGGGGATGAGTAGACCGCCCCCTGTCTCTGTCTCACAGACTCAGGGGATGAGTAGAGCGCCCCCTGTCTCTGTGTCACAGACTCAGGTGATGAGCAGAGGGACCCCTGTCTCTGTATCACAGAGCCCGGGGATGAGCAGAGCGCCCCCTGTCTCTGTATCAACCACTCGGGGGATGAGTAGACCGCCCCCTGTCTCTGTATCACAGAGTCAGTGCATGAGTAGACCGCCCCCTGTCTCTGTGTCACAGACTCAGGGGATGAGTAGACCGCGCCCTGTCTCTGAATCACAGAGTCAGTGGATGAGTAGACCGCCCCCTGTCTCTGTGTCACTGACCCAGGGGATGAGCAAACTGCGCCTTGTCTCTGTATCTCAGATTCAGGGGATGAGTAGAACATTGCCTGTCTCTGTATCACAGACTCAGGGGATGAGTAGACCGCCCCGTTTGTCTGTATCACAGACTCAGGGGATGAGTAGACCGCCACATGTCCCTGGATCACAGAGCTCGGGGATGAGTAGAGCGCACCCTGTCTCTGGATCATACACTCGGGGGATGAGTAGACTGCCCCCTGTCTCTGTATCACAGACTCAGGGGATGAGTAAACCGCCCCCTGTTTCTGTATCATTGATTCAGTGGATGAGTAGAACGCCCCCTGTCTCTGTGTCACAGACTCAGGGGATGAGTAGACCGCCCCCTGTCTCTGTATCACAGACTCAGGGAATGAGTAGACCGCCCCCTGTCTCTGTATCACAGACTCAGGGGATGAGTAAACCGCCCCCTGTTTCTGTATCATTGATTCAGGGGATGAGTAGAACGCCCCCTGTCTCTGTGTCACAGACTCAGGGGATGAGTAGACCGCCCCCTGTCTCTGTATCACAGACTCAGGGAATGAGTAGACCGCCCCATGTCTCTGTATCATAGACTCAGGGGATGAGTAGACTGCCCCCTGTCTCTGTGTGAGAGATTTAGGGGATGACTAGACCGCCGCCTCTCTCTGTATAACAGACTCATTGGATGAGTAGACCGCCCCCTGTCTCTGTATCACAGACTCAGCAGATGAGTAGACCACTGCCTGTCTCTGGATCACAGACTCAGGGGATGAGTAGACCGCCCCACTGTCTCTGTATCACAGAGCCCGGGGTTGAGTAGAGCGCCCCCTGTCTCTGGATCACAGACTCAGGGGATGAGTACACTGCCCCCTGTCTCTGGATCACAGACTCAGGGGATGAGTAGACCGCCCCCTGTCTCTCCGTCACAGATCCAGGGGATGAGTAGACCGCCCCCTGTCTCTTTATCACTGACCCAGGGGATGAGCAAACTGCCCCCTGTCTCTGTATCATTGATTCAGGGGATGAGTAGACCGCCCCCTGTCTCTGTGTCACAGACTCAGGGGATGAGTAGACCGCCCCCTGTCTCTTTATCACTGACCCAGGGGATGAGCAAACTGCCCCCTGTCTCTGTATCTCAGATTCAGGGGATGAGTAGAACACTGCCTGTCTCTGTTTCACAGACTCAGGGGATGAGTAGACCGCCCCCCTGTCTCTGTATCTCATACACAGTGGGTGAGTAGACCGCACCCTGTCTCTGTATCTCAGACTCAGGGGATGAGTAGACCGCACCCTGTCTCTGTAACTCAGACACAGTGGATGAGTAGAACGCCCCCTGTCTCTGTATCACAGACTCAGGGGATGAGTAGACCGCTTCCTTCCACTGTATCACAGACCCAGGGAATGAGTAGATCGCCCTCTTTCTCTGTATCACAGACTCAGGGGATGAGTAGACCGCCTCCTGTCTCTGAATCATTAATTCAGGGGATGAGCAGACCGCCCCCTGTCTCTGTGTCACAGATTCAGGAGATGAGTCGACCACTGCCTGTCTCTGTATCACAGAGCCCGGGGATGAGTAGAGCGCCCCCTGTCTCTGTATCACACATTCAGTGGATCAGTAGACCGGCCCTTGTCTGTGTATCACAGATTCAGGGGATGAGTAGACCGCCCCCTGTCACTGTATCTCGGACTCAGGGCATGAGTAGACCGCCCCCTGTCTCTGTTTCTCAGACTCAGGGGATGAGTAGACCGCCCCCTGTCTCTGTATCTCATACTCAGTGGGAGAGTAGACCGCACCCTGTCTCTGTATCTCAGACTCAGGGGATGAGTAGACCGCACCCTGTCTCTGTATCTCAGACACAGTGGATGAGTAGACCGCACCCTGTCTCTGTATCACAGACTCAAGGGATGTGCAGACCGGCCCCTGTCTGTTTATGACAGACTGAGGGTATGAGTAGACCGCCCCCTTCCTCTGTATCACAGACCCAGGGAATGAGTTAACAGCCCCTTGTCTCTGCATCTCAGAATCAGCGGATGAGTAGACCGCCCCCTTTCTCTGTATCACAGACTCAGGGGATGAGTAGACCGCCCCCTTTCTCTGTATCACAGACTCAGGGGATGAGTAGACCGTCCCCAGTCACAGTATCACAGACTCAGGGGATGAGCAAACTGCCCCTTGTCTCTCTATCTCAGATTCAGGGGATGAGTAGACCGTCCCCTGTCTCAGTATCAGAGACTCAGGGGATGAGTAGAGCGCCCCCTGTCTCTGTATCATGCACTCAGGGGATGAGTAGACCGCCCCCTGTCTCTGGATCAGTGACTCAGGTGATGAGTACACCGCCCCCTGTTTCTGTATCATTGATTCAGCGGATGAGTAGACCGCCCCCTGTCTTTCTGTCACAGACTCAGGGGATGAGTAGAGCACTGCCTGTCTCTGGATCACATACTCAGGGGATGAGTAGAGCGCCCCCTGTCTCTGTATCATACACTCGGGGGATGAGTAGACCGCCCCCTGTCTATCTGTCACAGACTCAGGGGATGAGTAGACCGCCCCGTTTGTCTGCATCACAGACTCAGCGGATGAGAAGACCGCTCCATGTCTCAGTATCATAGACTCAGGGGATGAGTAGACTGCCCCCTGTCTCTGTGTCAGAGATTTAGGGGATGACTAGACCGCCGCCTGTCTCTGTATAACAGACTCATTGGATGAGTAGACCGCCCCCTGTCTCTGTATCACAGACTCAGGAGATGAGTAGACCACTGCCTGTCTCTGGATCACAGACTCAGGGGATGAGTAGACCGCCCCCTGTCTCTGTATCACAGAGCCCGGGGATGAGTAGAGCGCCCCCTGTCTCTGTATCATCCACTCGGGGGATGAGTAGACGGCCCCCTGTCTCTGGATCACAGACTCAGGGGATGAGTACACCGTCCCCTGTTTCTGTGTCATTGATTCAGGGGATGAGTAGACCGCCCCCTGCCTCTCCGTCACAGACTCAGGGGATGAGTCGACCGCCCCCTGTCTCTGTATCACAGACCCAGGGGATGAGCAAATTGCCCCTTGTCTCTGTATCTCAGTTTCAGCGGATGAGTAGACCACCCCCTGTCCCTGTATCACAGACTCAGGGGATGAGTACACCGCCCCCTGTTTCTGTATCATTGATTCAGGGGATGAGTAGACTGCCCCCTTTCTCTATGTCACAGAGTCAGGGGATGAGTAGACCGCCCCCTGTCTCTGTGTCGCAGAGTCAGGGGATGAGTAGACCGCCCCCTGTCTCTGTCTCACAGACTCAGGGGATGAGTAGAGCGCCCCCTGTCTCTGTGTCACAGACTCAGGTGATGAGCAGAGGGACCCCTGTCTCTGTATCACAGAGCCCGGGGATGAGCAGAGCGCCCCCTGTCTCTGTATCAACCACTCGGGGGATGAGTAGACCGCCCCCTGTCTCTGTATCACAGAGTCAGTGCATGAGTAGACCGCCCCCTGTCTCTGTGTCACAGACTCAGGGGATGAGTAGACCGCGCCCTGTCTCTGAATCACAGAGTCAGTGGATGAGTAGACCGCCCCCTGTCTCTGTGTCACAGACTCAGGGGATGAGTAGACCGCCCCCTGACTCTTTATCACTGACCCAGGGGATGAGCAAACTGCGCCTTGTCTCTGTATCTCAGATTCAGGGGATGAGTAGAACATTGCCTGTCTCTGTATCACAGACTCAGGGGATGAGTAGACCGCCCCGTTTGTCTGTATCACAGACTCAGGGGATGAGTAGACCGCCACATGTCCCTGGATCACAGAGCTCGGGGATGAGTAGAGCGCACCCTGTCTCTGGATCATACACTCGGGGGATGAGTAGACTGCCCCCTGTCTCTGTATCACAGACTCAGGGGATGAGTAAACCGCCCCCTGTTTCTGTATCATTGATTCAGTGGATGAGTAGAACGCCCCCTGTCTCTGTGTCACAGACTCAGGGGATGAGTAGACCGCCCCCTGTCTCTGTATCACAGACTCAGGGAATGAGTAGACCGCCCCCTGTCTCTGTATCACAGACTCAGGGGATGAGTAAACCGCCCCCTGTTTCTGTATCATTGATTCAGGGGATGAGTAGAACGCCCCCTGTCTCTGTGTCACAGACTCAGGGGATGAGTAGACCGCCCCCTGTCTCTGTATCACAGACTCAGGGAATGAGTAGACCGCCCCATGTCTCTGTATCATAGACTCAGGGGATGAGTAGACTGCCCCCTGTCTCTGTGTGAGAGATTTAGGGGATGACTAGACCGCCGCCTCTCTCTGTATAACAGACTCATTGGATGAGTAGACCGCCCCCTGTCTCTGTATCACAGACTCAGCAGATGAGTAGACCACTGCCTGTCTCTGGATCACAGACTCAGGGGATGAGTAGACCGCCCCACTGTCTCTGTATCACAGAGCCCGGGGTTGAGTAGAGCGCCCCCTGTCTCTGTATCATACACTCGGGGGATGAGTAGACCGCCCCCTGTCTCTGGATCACAGACTCAGGGGATGAGTACACTGCCCCCTGTTTCTGGATCATTGATTCAGGGGATGAGTAGACCGCCCCCTGTCTCTCCGTCACAGATCCAGGGGATGAGTAGACCGCCCCCTGTCTCTGTGTCACAGACTCAGGGGATGAGTAGACCGCCCCCTGTCTCTTTATCACTGACCCAGGGGATGAGCAAACTGCCCCCTGTCTCTGTATCATTGATTCAGGGGATGAGTAGACCGCCCCCTGTCTCTGTGTCACAGACTCAGGGGATGAGTAGACCGCCCCCTGTCTCTTTATCACTGACCCAGGGGATGAGCAAACTGCCCCCTGTCTCTGTATCTCAGATTCAGGGGATGAGTAGAACACTGCCTGTCTCTGTTTCACAGACTCAGGGGATGAGTAGACCGCCCCCTGTCTCTTTATCACTGACCCAGGGGATGAGCAAACTGCCCCTTGTCTCTGTATCTCAGATTCAGGGGATGACTAGAACACTGCCTGTCTCTGGATCACAGACTCAGGGGATGAGTAGACCGCCCCGTTTGTCTGCATCACAGACTCAGGGGATGAGGAGACCGCCCGCTGTCTCTGTATCACAGACTCAGGGGATGAGTACACCGCCCCCTGTTTCTGTATCATTGATTCAGGGGATGAGTAGACTGCCCCCTTTCTCTATGTCACAGAGTCAGGGGATGAGTAGACCGCCCCCTGTATCTGTATCTCAGACTCAGGGAATGAGCAGAGCGCCCTCCGTCTCTGTACCGCACACTCAGGGAATGAGTAGACCGCTCCCTGTCTCTGTATCACAGACTCAGTGGATGAGTAGACGGTCCCCTGTTTCTGTATCACAGAGTCAGTGGATGAGTTGACCGCCCCTGTCTCTCTGTCATAGACTCAGGGGATGAGTAGAGCGCCCCCTGTCTCTCTATCACAGACTCAGGGGATGAGTAGAGCGCCCCCTGTCTCTGTATCACAGACTCAGGGGATGAGTAGACCACCCCCTGTCTCTCTATCATGGACTCAGGTGATGAGAAGAGGGCCCTGTCACTCCATCATGGACTCAGGGGATGAGTAGACCGCCTCCTGTCTCTGTATCACTGACTCAGGGGAAGCGTAGACCGTCCCCTGTCTCTGTATCACAGACTCAGGAGATGAGTTTACCAACCCCTGTCTTTGTATCACACACTCAGTGGATGGGAAGACTGGCCCCTGCCTCTGCATCACAGACTCAGGGGATGAGTAGACCGCCCCCTGTCTCTGTATCAAAGACTCAGGGGATGAGCAGACCGCACCCTTCCTCTGTATCACAGACCCAGGGGATGGGTCAACAGCCCCTTGTCTCTGCATCTCAGACTCAGGGGATGAGTAGACTGTCCCCTTTCTCTGGATCACGCACTCGGGGGATGGGTAGACCGCCCCCTGTCTCTGTATCACAGACTCAAGGGATGAGTAGACCGCCCCCTGTCTCTGTATCACAGACTCATTGAATGAGTAGACCGCCCCCTGTCTCTGTCTAACAGACTCAGGGGATGAGTAGACCGCACACTGTCTTTGTATCACAGACTCAGGGGATGAGAAGACCGTCCCCTGTCTTTGTATCACACACTCAGTGGATGAGTTAACCGCACCCTGTCTCTGTATCACAGACTCAGGGGATGAGTAGACCGCCCCCTGTCTCTGTATCTCAGAGTCAGTGGATGAGTTAACCGCACCCTGTCTCTGTATCACAGACTCAGGGGATGAGTAGTCCGCCCCCTGTCTCTGTATGACAGAATCAGGAGATGAGTAGACCAACCCCTGTCTTTGTGTCACAGACTCAGGGGATGAGTAGACCGTCCCCTGTCTCAGTATCACAGACTCAGGGGATGAGTAGACCGCCCCCTTCCTCTGTATCACAGACCCAGGGGATGAGTAAACTGCCCCTTGTCTCTGTTTCTCAGACTCAAGGGATGAGTAGACTGTCCCCTTTCTCTGTATCACGCACTCGGGGGATGAGTCAACCGGCCCCTGTCTCTGTATCACAGACTCAGGGAATGAGTAGAGCGCCCTCCGTCTCTGTACCTCACACTCAGGGAATGAGTTGACCTCCTCCAGTCTCTGTTTCACAGACTCAGGGGATGAGTAGACCGCCCCCTGTCTCTGTATAACAGACTCAGTGAATGAGTAGACCGCCCCCTGTCTCTGTATAACAGACTCAGGGGATGAGTCGACCGCACACTGTCTTTGCATCACAGACTCAGGGGATGAGTAGACCGTCCCCTGTCTTTGTATCACACGCTCAGTGGATGCGTTAACCGCCCCCTGTCTCTGTATCACAGACTCAGGGGATGAGTAGTCCGCCCCCTGTATCTGTATCTCAGAGTCAGTGGATGAGTAGACCGCTCCCTGTCTCTGTATCACAGACTCAGGGATGAGTAGACAGTCCCCTGTCTTTGTATCACAGACTCAGGGGATGAGTAGACCGCCCCCTGTCTTTGTATCACAGACTCAGGGGATGAGTAGACCGCTCCCTGTCTCTGTATCTCAGACTCAGGGAATGAGTTAACCGCCCCCTGTCTCTGTATCACAGACTCAGGGGATGAGTAGTCCGCTCCCTGTCTCAGTATCACAGACTCAGGGGATGAGTAGACCGCCCCCTTCCTCTGTATCACAGACCCAGGGGATGAGTAAACTGCCCCTTGTCTCTGTATCTCAGACTCGGGATGAGTAGACTGTCCCCTTTCTCTGTATCACGCACTCGGGGGATGAGTCGACCGGCCCCTGTCTCTGTATCACAGACTCAGGGAATGAGTAGAGCGCCCCCTGTCTCTGTATAACAGACTCAGGGGATGAGTAGACTGCACACTGTCTTTGTATCACAGACTCAGGGGATGAGTAGACCGCCCCCTGTCTCTGTATAACAGACTCAGGGGATGAGTAGACCGCACACTGTCTCTGTATCACAGACTCAGGGGATGAGTAGACAGTCCCCTGTCTCCGTATCACAGAGTCAGTGGATGAGTAGACAGGCCCCTGTCTCTGTATCAAAGACTCAGGGGATGAGCAGACCGCTCCCTGTCTCTGTATCTCAGACTCAGGGAATGAGTTAACTGCCCCCTGTCTCTGTATCACAGACTCAGGGGATGAGTAGACCGCTCCCTGTCTCTGTATCACAAACTCATGGAATGAGTAGACCGCCCCCTGTCTCTGTATCACAGACTTAGGGGATGAGTAGACCGCCCCCTGTCTCTGTGTCACAGAGTCATGGGATGAGTAGTCCGCCCCCTGTCTCTGTATCACAGAATCAGGAGATGAGTAGACCCCCCTCTGTCTTTGTATCACAGACTCAGGGGATGCGTAGACCGTCCCCTGTCTCTGTATCAGAGACTCAGTGGATGAGCAGACTGCCCCCTGTGTCTGCATCACAGACTCAAGGGATGAGTAGACCGCCCCCTGTCTCTGTATCACAGACTCAGGGGATGAGTAGACCGCTTCCTTCCACTGTATCACAGACCCAGGGAATGAGTAGACCGCCCCTTTCTCTGGATCACAGACTCAGGGGATGAGTAGATCGCCCTCTTTCTCTGTATCACAGACTCAGGGGATGAGTAGACCGCCTCCTGTCTCTGAATCATTAATTCAGGGGATGAGCAGACCGCCCCCTGTCTCTGTGTCACAGATTCAGGAGATGAGTCGACCACTGCCTGTCTCTGTATCACAGAGCCCGGGGATGAGTAGAGCGCCCCCTGTCTCTGTATCACACATTCAGTGGATCAGTAGACCGGCCCTTGTCTGTGTATCACAGATTCAGGGGATGAGTAGACCGCCCCCTGTCACTGTATCTCGGACTCAGGGCATGAGTAGACCGCCCCCTGTCTCTGTTTCTCAGACTCAGGGGATGAGTAGACCGCCCCCTGTCTCTGTATCTCATACTCAGTGGGAGAGTAGACCGCACCCTGTCTCTGTATCTCAGACTCAGGGGATGAGTAGACCGCACCCTGTCTCTGTATCTCAGACACAGTGGATGAGTAGACCGCACCCTGTCTCTGTATCACAGACTCAAGGGATGTGCAGACCGGCCCCTGTCTGTTTATGACAGACTGAGGGTATGAGTAGACCGCCCCCTTCCTCTGTATCACAGACCCAGGGAATGAGTTAACAGCCCCTTGTCTCTGCATCTCAGAATCAGCGGATGAGTAGACCGCCCCCTTTCTCTGTATCACAGACTCAGGGGATGAGTAGACCGCCCCCTTTCTCTGTATCACAGACTCAGGGGATGAGTAGACCGTCCCCAGTCACAGTATCACAGACTCAGGGGATGAGCAAACTGCCCCTTGTCTCTCTATCTCAGATTCAGGGGATGAGTAGACCGTCCCCTGTCTCAGTATCAGAGACTCAGGGGATGAGTAGAGCGCCCCCTGTCTCTGTATCATGCACTCAGGGGATGAGTAGACCGCCCCCTGTCTCTGGATCAGTGACTCAGGTGATGAGTACACCGCCCCCTGTTTCTGTATCATTGATTCAGCGGATGAGTAGACCGCCCCCTGTCTTTCTGTCACAGACTCAGGGGATGAGTAGAGCACTGCCTGTCTCTGGATCACATACTCAGGGGATGAGTAGAGCGCCCCCTGTCTCTGTATCATACACTCGGGGGATGAGTAGACCGCCCCCTGTCTATCTGTCACAGACTCAGGGGATGAGTAGACCGCCCCGTTTGTCTGCATCACAGACTCAGCGGATGAGTAGACCGCTCCATGTCTCAGTATCATAGACTCAGGGGATGAGTAGACTGCCCCCTGTCTCTGTGTCAGAGATTTAGGGGATGACTAGACCGCCGCCTGTCTCTGTATAACAGACTCATTGGATGAGTAGACCGCCCCCTGTCTCTGTATCACAGACTCAGGAGATGAGTAGACCACTGCCTGTCTCTGGATCACAGACTCAGGGGATGAGTAGACCGCCCCCTGTCTCTGTATCACAGTGCCCGGGGATGAGTAGAGCGCCCCCTGTCTCTGTATCATCCACTCGGGGGATGAGTAGACGGCCCCCTGTCTCTGGATCACAGACTCAGGGGATGAGTACACCGCCCCCTGTTTCTGTGTCATTGATTCAGGGGATGAGTAGACCGCCCCCTGCCTCTCCGTCACAGACTCAGGGGATGAGTCGACCGCCCCCTGTCTCTGTATCACAGACCCAGGGGATGAGCAAATTGCCCCTTGTCTCTGTATCTCAGTTTCAGCGGATGAGTAGACCACCCCCTGTCCCTGTATCACAGACTCAGGGGATGAGTACACCGCCCCCTGTTTCTGTATCATTGATTCAGGGGATGAGTAGACTGCCCCCTTTCTCTATGTCACAGAGTCAGGGGATGAGTAGACCGCCCCCTGTCTCTGTCTCACAGACTCAGGGGATGAGTAGACCGCCCCCTGTCTCTGTCTCACAGACTCAGGGGATGAGTAGAGCGCCCCCTGTCTCTGTGTCACAGACTCAGGTGATGAGCAGAGGGACCCCTGTCTCTGTATCACAGAGCCCGGGGATGAGCAGAGCGCCCCCTGTCTCTGTATCAACCACTCGGGGGATGAGTAGACCGCCCCCTGTCTCTGTATCACAGAGTCAGTGCATGAGTAGACCGCCCCCTGTCTCTGTGTCACAGACTCAGGGGATGAGTAGACCGCGCCCTGTCTCTGAATCACAGAGTCAGTGGATGAGTAGACCGCCCCCTGTCTCTGTGTCACAGACTCAGAGGATGAGTAGACCGCCCCCTGACTCTTTATCACTGACCCAGGGGATGAGCAAACTGCGCCTTGTCTCTGTATCTCAGATTCAGGGGATGAGTAGAACATTGCCTGTCTCTGTATCACAGACTCAGGGGATGAGTAGACCGCCCCGTTTGTCTGTATCACAGACTCAGGGGATGAGTAGACCGCCACATGTCCCTGGATCACAGAGCTCGGGGATGAGTAGAGCGCACCCTGTCTCTGGATCATACACTCGGGGGATGAGTAGACTGCCCCCTGTCTCTGTATCACAGACTCAGGGGATGAGTAAACCGCCCCCTGTTTCTGTATCATTGATTCAGTGGATGAGTAGAACGCCCCCTGTCTCTGTGTCACAGACTCAGGGGATGAGTAGACCGCCCCCTGTCTCTGTATCACAGACTCAGGGAATGAGTAGACCGCCCCCTGTCCCTGTATCACAGACTCAGGGGATGAGTAAACCGCCCCCTGTTTCTGTATCATTGATTCAGGGGATGAGTAGAACGCCCCCTGTCTCTGTGTCACAGACTCAGGGGATGAGTAGACCGCCCCATGTCTCTGTATCATAGACTCAGGGGATGAGTAGACTGCCCCCTGTCTCTGTGTGAGAGATTTAGGGGATGACTAGACCGCCGCCTCTCTCTGTATAACAGACTCATTGGATGAGTAGACCGCCCCCTGTCTCTGTATCACAGACTCAGCAGATGAGTAGACCACTGCCTGTCTCTGGATCACAGACTCAGGGGATGAGTAGACCGCCCCACTGTCTCTGTATCACAGAGCCCGGCGTTGAGTAGAGCGCCCCCTGTCTCTGTATCATACACTCGGGGGATGAGTAGACCGCCCCCTGTCTCTGGATCACAGACTCAGGGGATGAGTACACTGCCCCCTGTTTCTGGATCATTGATTCAGGGGATGAGTAGACCGCCCCCTGTCTCTCCGTCACAGATCCAGGGGATGAGTAGACCGCCCCCTGTCTCTGTGTCACAGACTCAGGGGATGAGTAGACCGCCCCCTGTCTCTTTATCACTGACCCAGGGGATGAGCAAACTGCCCCCTGTCTCTGTATCATTGATTCAGGGGATGAGTAGACCGCCCCCTGTCTCTGTGTCACAGACTCAGGGGATGAGTAGACCGCCCCCTGTCTCTTTATCACTGACCCAGGGGATGAGCAAACTGCCCCCTGTCTCTGTATCTCAGATTCAGGGGATGAGTAGAACACTGCCTGTCTCTGTTTCACAGACTCAGGGGATGAGTAGACCGCCCCCTGTCTCTTTATCACTGACCCAGGGGATGAGCAAACTGCCCCTTGTCTCTGTATCTCAGATTCAGGGGATGACTAGAACACTGCCTGTCTCTGGATCACAGACTCAGGGGATGAGTAGACCGCCCCGTTTGTCTGCATCACAGACTCAGGGGATGAGGAGACCGCCCGCTGTCTCTGTATCACAGACTCAGGGGATGAGTACACCGCCCCCTGTTTCTGTATCATTGATTCAGGGGATGAGTAGACTGCCCCCTTTCTCTATGTCACAGAGTCAGGGGATGAGTAGACCGCCCCCTGTATCTGTATCTCAGACTCAGGGAATGAGCAGAGCGCCCTCCGTCTCTGTACCGCACACTCAGGGAATGAGTAGACCGCTCCCTGTCTCTGTATCACAGACTCAGTGGATGAGTAGACGGTCCCCTGTTTCTGTATCACAGAGTCAGTGGATGAGTTGACCGCCCCTGTCTCTCTGTCATAGACTCAGGGGATGAGTAGAGCGCCCCCTGTCTCTCTATCACAGACTCAGGGGATGAGTAGAGCGCCCCCTGTCTCTGTATCACAGACTCAGGGGATGAGTAGACCACCCCCTGTCTCTCTATCATGGACTCAGGTGATGAGAAGAGGGCCCTGTCACTCCATCATGGACTCAGGGGATGAGTAGACCGCCTCCTGTCTCTGTATCACTGACTCAGGGGAAGCGTAGACCGTCCCCTGTCTCTGTATCACAGACTCAGGAGATGAGTTTACCAACCCCTGTCTTTGTATCACACACTCAGTGGATGGGAAGACTGGGCCCTGCCTCTGCATCACAGACTCAGGGGATGAGTAGACCGCCCCCTGTCTCTGTATCAAAGACTCAGGGGATGAGCAGACCGCACCCTTCCTCTGTATCACAGACCCAGGGGATGGGTCAACAGCCCCTTGTCTCTGCATCTCAGACTCAGGGGATGAGTAGACTGTCCCCTTTCTCTGGATCACGCACTCGGGGGATGGGTAGACCGCCCCCTGTCTCTGTATCACAGACTCAAGGGATGAGTAGACCGCCCCCTGTCTCTGTATCACAGACTCATTGAATGAGTAGACCGCCCCCTGTCTCTGTCTAACAGACTCAGGGGATGAGTAGACCGCACACTGTCTTTGTATCACAGACTCAGGGGATGAGAAGACCGTCCCCTGTCTTTGTATCACACACTCAGTGGATGAGTTAACCGCACCCTGTCTCTGTATCACAGACTCAGGGGATGAGTAGACCGCCCCCTGTCTCTGTATCTCAGAGTCAGTGGATGAGTTAACCGCACCCTGTCTCTGTATCACAGACTCAGGGGATGAGTAGTCCGCCCCCTGTCTCTGTATGACAGAATCAGGAGATGAGTAGACCAACCCCTGTCTTTGTGTCACAGACTCAGGGGATGAGTAGACCGTCCCCTGTCTCAGTATCACAGACTCAGGGGATGAGTAGACCGCCCCCTTCCTCTGTATCACAGACCCAGGGGATGAGTAAACTGCCCCTTGTCTCTGTTTCTCAGACTCAAGGGATGAGTAGACTGTCCCCTTTCTCTGTATCACGCACTCGGGGGATGAGTCAACCGGCCCCTGTCTCTGTATCACAGACTCAGGGAATGAGTAGAGCGCCCTCCGTCTCTGTACCTCACACTCAGGGAATGAGTTGACCTCCTCCAGTCTCTGTTTCACAGACTCAGGGGATGAGTAGACCGCCCCCTGTCTCTGTATAACAGACTCAGTGAATGAGTAGACCGCCCCCTGTCTCTGTATAACAGACTCAGGGGATGAGTCGACCGCACACTGTCTTTGCATCACAGACTCAGGGGATGAGTAGACCGTCCCCTGTCTTTGTATCACACGCTCAGTGGATGCGTTAACCGCCCCCTGTCTCTGTATCACAGACTCAGGGGATGAGTAGTCCGCCCCCTGTATCTGTATCTCAGAGTCAGTGGATGAGTAGACCGCTCCCTGTCTCTGTATCACAGACTCAGGGATGAGTAGACAGTCCCCTGTCTTTGTATCACAGACTCAGGGGATGAGTAGACCGCCCCCTGTCTTTGTATCACAGACTCAGGGGATGAGTAGACCGCTCCCTGTCTCTGTATCTCAGACTCAGGGAATGAGTTAACCGCCCCCTGTCTCTGTATCACAGACTCAGGGGATGAGTAGTCCGCTCCCTGTCTCAGTATCACAGACTCAGGGGATGAGTAGACCGCCCCCTTCCTCTGTATCACAGACCCAGGGGATGAGTAAACTGCCCCTTGTCTCTGTATCTCAGACTCGGGATGAGTAGACTGTCCCCTTTCTCTGTATCATGCACTCGGGGGATGAGTCGACCGGCCCCTGTCTCTGTATCACAGACTCAGGGAATGAGTAGAGCGCCCCCTGTCTCTGTATAACAGACTCAGGGGATGAGTAGACTGCACACTGTCTTTGTATCACAGACTCAGGGGATGAGTAGACCGCCCCCTGTCTCTGTATAACAGACTCAGGGGATGAGTAGACTGCACACTGTCTTTGTATCACAGACTCAGGGGATGAGTAGACCGCCCCCTGTCTCTGTATAACAGACTCAGGGGATGAGTAGACCGCACACTGTCTCTGTATCACAGACTCAGGGGATGAGTAGACAGTCCCCTGTCTCCGTATCACAGAGTCAGTGGATGAGTAGACAGGCCCCTGTCTCTGTATCAAAGACTCAGGGGATGAGTAGACCGCTCCCTGTCTCTGTATCTCAGACTCAGGGAATGAGTTAACTGCCCCCTGTCTCTGTATCACAGACTCAGGGGATGAGTAGACCGCTCCCTGTCTCTGTATCACAAACTCATGGAATGAGTAGACCGCCCCCTGTCTCTGTATCACAGACTTAGGGGATGAGTAGACCGCCCCCTGTCTCTGTGTCACAGAGTCATGGGATGAGTAGTCCGCCCCCTGTCTCTGTATCACAGAATCAGGAGATGAGTAGACCCCCCTCTGTCTTTGTATCACAGACTCAGGGGATGCGTAGACCGTCCCCTGTCTCTGTATCAGAGACTCAGTGGATGAGCAGACTGCCCCCTGTGTCTGCATCACAGACTCAAGGGATGAGTAGACCGCCCCCTGTCTCTGTATCACAGACTCAGTGAATGAGTAGACCGCCCCCTGTCTCTGTCTAACAGACTCAGGGGATGAGTAGACCGTCCCCTGTCTTTGTATCACAAACTCAGTGGATGAGTTAACCGCCCCCTGTCTCTGTATCACAGACTCAGGGGATGAGTAGACCGTCCCCTGTCTTTGTATCACAAACTCAGTGGATGAGTAAACCGCCCCCTGTCTCTGTATCACAGACTCAGGGGATGAGTAGACCGTCCCCTGTCTCTAGATCACAGACTCAGGAGATGAGTAGAACAACCCCTGTCTCTGTGTCACAGACTCAGGGGATGACTAGACCTCCACCTGTCTCTGTGTCACAGACTCAGGGGATGAGTACACCGCCCCCTGTCTCTTTATCACTGACCCAGGGGATGCGCAAACTGCCCCTTGTCTCTGTATCTCAGATTCAGGGGATGACTAGAACACTGCCTGTCTCTGTATCACAGACTCAGGGGATGAGTAGACCGCCCCGTTTGTCTGCATCACAGACTCAAGGGATGAGTAGACCGCCCCATGTCCCTGCATCACAGAGCCCGGGGATGAGTAGAGCGCCCCCTGTCTCTGTATCACACACTCGGGGGATGAGTAGACCGCCCCGTTTGTCTGCATCACAGACTCAGGGGATGAGTAGACCGCCCCATGTCCCTGCATCACAGAGCCCGGGGATGAGTAGAGCGCCCCCTGTCTCTGTATCACACACTCGGGGGATGAGTAGATCGCCCCCTGTCTCTGGATCACAGACTCAGGGGATGAGTAGACTGCCCCCTGTTTCTGTATCATTGATTCAGGGGATGAGTAGACTGCCCCCTTTCTCTATGTCACAGAGTCAGGGGATGAGTAGACCGCCCCCTGTCTCTGTATCACAGAACCAGGGGATGAGCAAACTGCCCCTTGTCTCTGTATCTCAGTTTCAGGGGATGAGTCGACCTTCCCCTGACTGAGGATCAGAGGCTCAGGAGATGAGTAGAGCGCCCCCTGTCTCTGTCTCACAGACTCAGGGGATGAGTAGAGCGCCCCCTGTCTCTGTGTCACACACTCAGGTGATGAGTGGACAACCCGCTGTCTCTCTATCACAAAACTCAGGGGATGAGTAGAGGGCCCCCTGTCTCTGTATCACAGAGCCCGGGGATGAGTAGAGCGCCCCCTGTCTCTGCATCAACCACTCGGGGGATGAGTAGACCGCCCCCTGTCTCTGTATCACAGAGTCAGTGGATGAGTAGACCGCCCCCTGTCTCTGTGTCACAGACTCAGGGGATGAGTAGACCGCCCCCTGTCTCTGAATCACAGAGTCAGTGGATGAGTAGACAGGCCCCTGTCTCTCCATCATAGACTCAGGGGATGAGATGACCGCCCACTGTCTCTGTGTCACAGACTCAGGGGATGAGTAGACCGCCCCCTGTCTCTGTGTCACAGACTCAGGGGATGAGTAAACTGCGCCTTGTCTCTGTATCTCAGATTCAGGGGATGAGTAGAACATTGCCTGTCTCTGTATCACAGACTCAGGGGATGAGTAGACCGCCCCGTTTGTCTGCATCACAGACTCAGGGGATGAGTAGACCGCCCCATGTCCCTGGATCACAGAGCTCGGGGATAAGTAGACTGCCCCCTGTCTCTGTATCACAGACTCAGGGGATGAGTAAACCGCCCCCTGTTTCTGTTTCATTGATTCAGGGGATGAGTAGAACGCCCCCTGTCTCTGTGTCACAGACTCAGGGGATGAGTAGACCGCCCCCTGTCTCTGTATCACAGACTCAGGGGATGAGTAAACCGCCCCCTGTTTCTGTTTCATTGATTCAGGGGATGAGTAGAACGCCCCCTGTCTCTGTGTCACAGACTCAGGGGATGAGTAGACCGCCCCCTGTCACTGTATCACAGACTCAGGGGATGAGTAGACCGCCCCATGTCTCTGTATCATAGACTCAAGGGATGAGTGGACCCCCCCATGTCTCTGTTAACAAACTCGGGATGAGTAGACCGCCTCCTGTCTCTGTATCGCAGACTCACGGGATGAGTAGACCGCACCCTGTCTCTGCATCACAAATTTAGGGAATGAGTAGACGGCCCCCTGTCTCTGTATCACAGACTCAGGTGATGAGTAGACCGCACATTTTCTCTGTATGGCAGACTCAGGGGATGAGTAGACCGCCCCCTGTATCTGGACAACAAACTCGGGATGGGTAGACCGCCCCCTGATCCTGTTAACAAACTCGGGATGAGTAGACCGTCTCCTGTCTCTGTATCACAGACTCAGGGGATGAGTAGAGCGCCCCCTGTCTATGCATCACAGACTCAGGGGATGATTAGACAGCCTCCTGCCTTTGGATCACAGACTCAAGAGATGAGAAGACAACCCCCATTCTCTGCATCTCAGAATTAGGGGATGAGTAGACCGCCTCCTGTCTCTACATCAGAGACTCAGGGTATGAGTAGACCGCCCCCTGTCCCCGACTCGCACACTCGGGGGATGGTCAGAGCGCCCCCTGTCTCTGTATCACATACTCACAGGATGGGGAGACCGCCCCCTGTCTCTGTATCATTGATTCAGGGGATGAGTAGACGGCCCCCTGTCTCTGTATCACAGACTCAGGGGATGAGTAGAACCCCCCCTGTCTCTGTATCACAGACTCAGGGGATGAGTAGACCGCCCCCTGTCCCCGACTCGCACACTCGGGGGATGGTTAGAGCGCCCCCTGTCTCTGTATCACATACTCACAGGATGGGGAGACCGCCCCCTGTCTCTGTATCATTGATTCAGAGGATGAGTAGACCGGCCCCTTCCTCTGTCTCACAGACCCAGGGGATGAGTAAACTGCCCCTTGTCTCTGTATCTCAGACTCAGGGGATGAGTAGACTGCCCCCTTTCTCTGTATCAAAGACTCAGGGGATGAGTAGACTGCCCCCTGTCTCTGTATCACAGACTCAGTGGATGAGTAGACCGTCCCCTTTCTCTGCATCACAGACTCAGTGGATGAGAAGTCCGGCCCCGATCTCTGTATCAAAGACTCAGGGGATGAGTAGACCGCCCCCAGTCTCTGTTTCGCAGACTCAAGGGATGAGTAGACCCCACCCTGTCTCTGTATCACATACTCAAGGGATGAGTAGACCACCCCCTGTTCCTGGATCACAGACTCAGGGAATGAGTAGACCGCCCCCTGTCTCGTTATCACACACTCGGGGGATGAGTAGACCGCCCCTGCATCTGTGTAACAAACTCGGGATGAGTAGACCGCCCCCTGTATCTGTGTAACAAACTCGGTATGAGTAGAGCGCCCTCTGTCTCTGTATAATTGACTCAGGGGATGAGTAGACCGCCTCCTGTCTCTGGATCACAGACTCATGGGATGAGTACACTGCCCCCTGTCTCTGTATCACATACTCAAGGGATGAGTAGACCACCCCCTGTCTATGTATCACAGACTCAGGGGATGAGTAGACCGCCCCCTGTCTCTTTGTCACAGACTCAGGGGGTGAGTAGACCGCCCGCTGTCTCTCGATCATAGACTCAGGGGATGAGTAGAGCGCCCTCTGTCTCTGTATCATCGACTCAGGGGATGAGTAGAGCGCCCCCTGTCTCTGTATCACAGACACAGTGGATGAGTAGAGCGCCCCATGTCTCTGTATCACAGAGTCAGTGGATGAGTAGACCGCCCCCTGTCTCTGTATCACGGACTCTTTGGATGAGTGGACCGTCCCCTGTCTCTGTATCACAGACTCAGTGGGTGAGAAGAGCGGCCCCTGTCTCTGTATCACAGACTCAGTGGATGAGTAGACCGTCCCCTTACTCTGTATCACAGACTCAGTGGATGAGAAGACCGGCCCCTGTCTCTGTATCAAAGACTCAGGGGATGAGTAGACCGCCCCCTGTCTCTTTATCACAGACTCAGGGGGTGAGTAGACCGCCCGCTGTCTCTCTGTAATAGACTCAGGGGATATGTAGAGCGCCCCCTGACTCTCTATCATGGACACAGGGGATGAGTAGAGCGCCCTCCGTCTCTGTATCACAGACTCAGGGGATGAGGAGACCGCCTCCTGTCTCTGTATCACAGACTCAAGGGATGAGTAGACCGCCCCCTGTCTCTGCATCACATACTCAAGGGATGAGTAGACCACCCCCTGTCTATGTATCACAGACTCAGGGAATGAGTAGACCGCCCCCTGTCTCTGTATCACAGACTCAGTGGATGAGTAGACCGACCCTGTCTCTGGATCACAGACTCAGTGGATGAGAAGACGGGCCCCTGTCTCTGTATCAAAGACTCAGGGGATGAATAGACCGCCCCCTGTCGCTGTATCATAGACTCAGGGGATGAGTAGACCGCCTCCTGTCTCTGCATCACAGACTCAAGGGATGAGTAGACCGCCTCTGTCTCTGGATCACAGATCAGTGAATGAGTAGACCGCCCCCTGTCTCTGCATCACAGACTCAGTGGATGAGAGGACCGCCCCCTGTCTCTGCATCACAGACCCAGGGGATGAGTAAACTGCCCCTTGTCTCTGTATCTCAGACTCAGGGGATGAGTAGACCGCCCCCTGTCTCTGTATCACAGACTCAGGGGATGTGTAGACCGCCCCCTTCCTCTGTATCACAGACCCAGGGGATGAGTAGACTGCCCCCTTTCTCTGCATCACACACTCGGGGGATGAGTAGAACTCCCCGTGCCTCTGGATCAAAGACTCAGGGAATGAGTAGACCGCCCCCTGTCTCTTTATCACATACTCGGGGGATGAGTAGACCGCCCCCTGTGTCTGCATCACAGACTCAGGTGATGAGTAGACCGCACACTTTCTCTGTATGACAGACTCAGTGGATGAGTAGACCACCTCCTGTCTCTGCATTGTAGACTCAGGGGATGAGTAGACCGCCCCCTGTCTCTGCATCACAAACACAGAGGATGAGTAGACCGCCCCCTGTCTTTGTATCACCAACTCAGGGGATGAGTAGACCGTCCCCTGTCTTTGTATCACCAACTCAGGGGATGAGTAGACCGCCCCCTGTCTCTGTATCACAGACTCAAGGGATGAGTAGACCACCCCCTGTTTCTGTATCACAGACTCAGGGAATGAGTAGACCGCCCCCTGTCTCTGTATCACAGACTCAGTGGATGAGTAGACCGCCCCCCTGTCTCTGTATCACAGACTCAGTGGATGAGAAGACCGCCCCCTGTCTCTGTATCATAGACTCAGGGGATGAGTAGACCGCCCCTGTCTCTGTATCAAAGACTCAGGGGATGAATAGACCGCCCCCTGTCTCTGTATCATAGACTGAGGGGATGAGCAGACCGCCTCCTGTCTCTGTATCACAGACTCAATGGATGAGAAGACGGGCCCCTGTCTCTGTATCAAAGACTCAGGGGATGAATAGACCGCCCCCTGTCTCTGGATCACAGATCAGTGTATGAGTAGAGCGCCCCCTGTCTCTGCATCACAGACCCAGGGGATGAGTAAACTGCCCCTTGTCTCTGTATAACAAACTCGGGATGAGTAGACCGCCCCCTGTCTCTGTATCACAGACTCAGGTGATGTGTAGACCGCACACATTCTCTGAATGACAGACTCAGGGGATGAGTAGACCGCCCCCTGTCTCTGTATAACAAACTCGGGATGAGTAGACCGCCCCCTGTCTCTGTATCACAGACTCAGGGGATGAGTAGACCGCCCCCTTCCTCTGTATCACAGACCCAGGGGATGAGTAGACTGCCCCCTTTCTCTGTATCACACACTCGGGACATGAGTAGACCTCCCCGTGCCTCTGGATCAAAGACTCAGGGAATGAGTAGACCGCCCCCTGTCTCTTTATCACATACTCGGGGGATGAGTAGACCGCCCCCTGTCTCTGCATCACAGACTCAGGTGATGAGTAGACCGCACACTTTCACTCCATGACAGACTCAGGGGATGAGTAGACCGCCCCCTGTCTCTGTATCACAGACTCAGGTGATGAGTAGACCTCACACTTTCTCCGCATGACAGACTCAGTGGATGAGTAGACCGCCTCCTCTCTCTGTATCACAGACTCAGGGGATGAGTAGACCGCCCCCTGTCTTTGTATCACCAACTCAGGGGATGAGTAGACCGTCCCCAGTCTTTGTCTCACCAACTCAGGGGATGAGGAGACCGCCCCCTGTCTCTGTTTCGCAGACTCAAGGGATGAGTAGACCCCACCCTGTCTCTGTATCACATACTCAAGGGATGAGTAGACCACCCCCTGTTTCTGGATCACAGACTCAGCGAATGAGTAGACCGCCCCCTGTCACTGTATCACAGACTCAGTGGATGAGTAGACCGCCCCCTGTCTCTGTATCACAGACTCAGTAGATCAGAAGATGGGCCCCGTGCCTCTGCATCACAGACTCAGTGGATGAGTAGACCGCCCCCTGTCTCTGTATCACAGACTCAGTAGATCAGAAGATGGGCCCCGTGCCTCTGCATCACAGACTCAGTGGATGAGAAGACCGCCCCCCTGTCTCTGTGTCACAGACTCAGTGGATGAGAAGACCGCCCCCTGTCTCTGTATCATAGACTCAGGGGATGAGTAGACCGCCCCTGTCTCTGTATCAAAGACTCAGGGGATGAATAGACCGCCCCCTGTCTCTGTATCATAGACTGAGGGGATGAGCAGACCGCCTCCTGTCTCTGTATCACAGACTCAAGGGATGAGTAGACAGCCTCCTGTCTCTGTATCACAGACTCAATGGATGAGTAGACCGCCCCCTGTCTCTGTATCACATACTCAAGGGATGAGTAGACCGACCCTGTCTCTGGATCACAGACTCAGTGGATGAGAAGACGGGCCCCTGTCTCTGTATCAAAGACTCAGGGGATGAATAGACCGCCCTCTGTCTCTGGATCACAGATCAGTGTATGAGTAGAGCGCCCCCTGTCTCTGCATCACAGACTCAGGTGATGTGTAGACCGCACACATTCTCTGTATCACAGACTCAGGGGATGAGTAGACCGCCCCCTTCCTCTGTATCACAGACCCAGGGGATGAGTAGACTGCCCCCTTTCTCTGTATCACACACTCGGGACATGAGTAGACCTCCCCGTGCCTCTGGATCAAAGACTCAGGGAATGAGTAGACCGCCCCCTGTCTCTTTATCACATACTCGGGGGATGAGTAGACCGCCCCCTGTCTCTGCATCACAGACTCAGGTGATGAGTAGACCGCACACTTTCACTCCATGACAGACTCAGGGGATGAGTAGACCGCCCCCTTTCTCTGTATCACAGACTCAGGTGATGAGTAGACCTCACACTTTCTCTGTATGACAGACTCAGTGGATGAGTAGACCGCCCCCTGTCTCTGTATCACAGACTCAGGTGATGAGTAGACCTCACACTTTCTCTGCATGACAGACTCAGTGGATGAGTAGACCGCCTCCTCTCTCTGTATCACAGACTCAGGGGATGAGTAGACCGCCCCCTGTCTTTGTATCACCAACTCAGGGGATTAGACCGTCCCCTGTCTTTGTCTCACCAACTCAGGGGATGAGGAGACCGCCCCCTGTCTCTGTTTCGCAGACTCAAGGGATGAGTAGACCCCACCCTGTCTCTGTATCACATACTCAAGGGATGAGTAGACCACCCCCTGTTTCTGGATCACAGACTCAGCGAATGAGTAGACCGCCCCCTGTCACTGTATCACAGACTCAGTGGATGAGTAGACCGCCTCCTGTCTCTGTATCACAAACACAGAGGATGAGTAGAGCGCCCCCTGTCTCTGTATCACAGACTCAGGGGATGAGTAGACCGCCCCCTGTCTCTGCATCACAAACACAGAGGATGAGTAGACCGCCCCCTGTCTTTGAATCACCAACTCAGGGGATGAGTAGACCGCCCCCTGACTCTGTATCACATACTCAAGGGATGAGTAGACCACCCCCTGTTTCTGGATCACAGACTCAGGGAATGAGTAGACCGCCCCCTGTCTCTGGATCACAGACTCAGTGGATGAGTAGACCGCCCCCCTGTCTCTGCATCACAGACTCAGTTGATGAGAAGACCACCCTCTGTTTCTGTATCACAGACTCAGGGAATGAGTAGACCGCCCCCTGTCTCTGGATCACAGATTCAGTGGATGAGTAGACCGCCCCTTGTTTCTGTTTCGCAGACTCAGTGAATGAGTAGACCGCCCCCTGTCTCTGTATCACATACTCAAGGGATGAGTAGACCACCCCCTGTTACTGTATCACAGACTCAGGGGATGAGTAGACCGCCCCCTGTCTCTGGATCACAGACTCAGTGGATGAGTAGACCGCCCCCCTGTCTCTGTATCACAGACTCAGGGGATGAGTAGACCACCCCTGTCTCTGTATCAAAGACTCAGGGGATGAATAGACCGCCCCCTGTCTCTGTATCATAGACTCAGGGGATGAGTAGACCGCCCCCTGTCTCTGTATCATAGACTGAGGGGATGAGCAGACCGCCTCCTGTCTCTGTATCACAGACTCAAGGGATGAGAAGACCGCCCCCTGTCTCTGGATCACAGACTCAGTGGATGAGTAGACCGCCCCCTGTCTCTGTTTCGCAGACTCAAGGGATGAGTAGACCCCACCCTGTCTCTGTATCACAGACCCAGGGGATGAGTAGACTGCCCCCTTTCTCTGTATCACACACTCGGGACATGAGTAGACCGCCCCCTGTCACTGTATCACAGACTCAGTGGATGAGTAGACCGCCCCCTGTCTCTGTATCACAGACTCAGTAGATCAGAAGATGGGCCCCGTGCCTCTGCATCACAGACTCAGTGGATGAGAAGACCGCCCCCCTGTCTCTGTGTCACAGACTCAGTGGATGAGAAGACCGCCCCCTGTCTCTGTATCATAGACTCAGGGGATGAGTAGACCGCCCCTGTCTCTGTATCAAAGACTCAGGGGATGAATAGACCGCCCCCTGTCTCTGTATCATAGACTGAGGGGATGAGCAGACCGCCTCCTGTATCTGTATCACAGACTCAAGGGATGAGTAGACAGCCTCCTGTCTCTGTATCACAGACTCAATGGATGAGTAGACCGCCCCCTGTCTCTGTATCACATACTCAAGGGATGAGTAGACCGACCCTGTCTCTGGATCACAGACTCAGTGGATGAGAAGACGGGCCCCTGTCTCTGTATCAAAGACTCAGGGGATGAATAGACCGCCCTCTGTCTCTGGATCACAGATCAGTGTATGAGTAGAGCGCCCCCTGTCTCTGCATCACAGACTCAGGTGATGTGTAGACCGCACACATTCTCTGTATCACAGACTCAGGGGATGAGTAGACCGCCCCCTTCCTCTGTATCACAGACCCAGGGGATGAGTAGACTGCCCCCTTTCTCTGTATCACACACTCGGGACATGAGTAGACCTCCCCGTGCCTCTGGATCAAAGACTCAGGGAATGAGTAGACCGCCCCCTGTCTCTTTATCACATACTCGGGGGATGAGTAGACCGCCCCCTGTCTCTGCATCACAGACTCAGGTGATGAGTAGACCGTACACTTTCACTCCATGACAGACTCAGGGGATGAGTAGACCGCCCCCTTTCTCTGTATCACAGACTCAGGTGATGAGTAGACCTCACACTTTCTCTGTATGACAGACTCAGTGGATGAGTAGACCGCCCCCTGTCTCTGTATCACAGACTCAGGTGATGAGTAGACCTCACACTTTCTCTGCATGACAGACTCAGTGGATGAGTAGACCGCCTCCTCTCTCTGTATCACAGACTCAAGGGATGAGTAGACCGCCCCCTGTCTTTGTATCACCAACTCAGGGGATGAGTAGACCGTCCCCTGTCACTGTATCACAGACTCAGTGGATGAGTAGACCGCCTCCTGTCTCTGTATCACAAACACAGAGGATGAGTAGAGCGCCCCCTGTCTCTGTATCACAGACTCAGGGGATGAGTAGACCGCCCCCTGTCTCTGCATCACAAACATAGAGGATGAATAGACCGCCCCCTGTCTTTGAATCACCAACTCAGGGGATGAGTAGACCGCCCCCTGACTCTGTATCACATACTCAAGGGATGAGTCGACCACCCCCTGTTTCTGTATCACAGACTCAGGGAATGAGTAGACCGCCCCCTGTCTCTGGATCACAGACTCAGTGGATGAGTAGACCGCCCCCCTGTCTCTGCATCACAGACTCAGTTGATGAGAAGACCACCCCCTGTTTCTGTATCACAGACTCAGGGAATGAGTAGACCGCCCCCTGTCTCTGGATCACAGATTCAGTGGATGAGTAGACCGCCCCTTGTTTCTGTTTCGCAGACTCAGTGAATGAGTAGACCGCCCCCTGTCTCTGTATCACATACTCAAGGGATGAGTAGACCACCCCCTGTTACTGTATCACAGACTCAGGGGATGAGTAGACCGCCCCCTGTCTCTGGATCACAGACTCAGTGGATGAGTAGACCGCCCCCCTGTCTCTGTATCACAGACTCAGGGGATGAGTAGACCACCCCTGTCTCTGTATCAAAGACTCAGGGGATGAATAGACCGCCCCCTGTCTCTGTATCATAGACTCAGGGGATGAGTAGACCGCCCCCTGTCTCTGTATCACATACTCAGGGGATGAGTAGAGCGCCCCCAGTCTCTGTATCACAGACACAGTGGATGAGAAGACCGCCCCCTGTCTCTGGATCACAGATTCAGTGGATGAGTAGACCGCCCCTTGTTTCTGTTTCGCAGACTCAGTGAATGAGTAGACCGCCCCCTGTCTCTGTATCACAGACTCAGTGGATGAGAAGACCTGCCCCTGTCTCTGTATCAAAGACTCAGGGGATGAGTAGACCGTCCCCTTTCTCTGCATCACAGACTCAGTGGATGAGAAGACCGGCCCCTATCTCTGTATCAAAGACTCAGGGGATGAGTAGACCGCCCCCTGTCTCTGTTTCGCAGACTCAAGGGATGAATAGACCCCACCCTGTCTCTGTATCACATACTCTAGGGATGAGTAGACCACCCCCTGTTTCTGGATCACAGACTCAGGGAATGAGTAGACCACCCCCTGTCTCTGTGTCACAGACACAGTGGATGAGTAGACCACCCCCTGTCTCTGTATCACAGACTCAGTGGATCAGAAGACGGGCCCCGTGCCTCTGTATCAAAGACTCAGGGGATGAATAGACCGCCCCCTGTCTCTTTATCACATACTCGGGGGATGAGTAGACCGCCCCCTGTCTCTGCATCACAGACTCAGGGGATGAGTAGACCGCCCCCTGTCTCTGTTTCGCAGACTCAGGGGGTGAGTAGAGCGCCCGCTGTCTCACTATCAGAGACTCAGGGGATGAGTAGACCGCCCCCTGTCTCTGTATCTCAGAGTCAGGGGATGAGTAGACCATCCCATGTCTCTGTATCACAGACTCAGTGGATGACTAGACCGGCCGCTGTCATTGTCTCACAGACTCAGTGGATGAGTAGACCGCCCCCTGTCTCTGCATCACAGACTCAGGGGATGAGTAGACCGTCCCCTGTCTCTGTATCACAGACTCAGTGGATGAGTAGACAGCCCCCAGTCTCTGTATCACAGACACAGTGGATGAGTAGACCGCCCCCTGTCTCTGGATCACAGAGTCAGTGGGTGAGTAGACCGCCCCCTGTTTCTGTATCACAGACTCAATGAATGAGTAGACCGCCCCCTGTCTCTGTATCACAGACTCAGGGGATGAGTAGACCGTCCCCTTTCTCTACATCACAGACTCAGTGGATGAGAAGTCCGGCCCATATCTCTGTTTCAAAGACTCAGTGGATGAGTAGACCGCCCCCCTGTCTCTGCATCACAGACTTAGTTGATGAGAAGACCACCCCCTGTTTCTGTATCACAGACTCAGGGAATGAGTAGACCGCCCCCTGTCTCTGGATCACAGATTCAGTGGATGAGTAGACCGCCCCTTGTTTCTGTTTCGCAGACTCAGTGAATGAGTAGACCGCCCCCTGTCTCTGTATCACAGACTCAGGGGATGAGTAGACTGCCCCCTGTCTCTGTTTCACAGACTCAGTGGATGAGTAGACCGTCCCCTTTCTCTACATCACAGACTCAGTGGATGAGAAGACCGGCCCATATCTCTGTTTCAAAGACTCAGTGGATGAGTAGACCGCCCCCCTGTCTCTGCATCACAGACTCAGTTGATGAGAAGACCACCCCCTGTTTCTGTATCACAGACTCAGGGAATGAGTAGACCGCCCCTGTCTCTGTATCAAAGACTCAGGGGATGAATAGAACGCCCCCTGTCTCTGTATCACATACTCAGGGGATGAGTAGAGCGCCCCCAGTCTCTGTATCACACACTCAGGGGATGAGTAGAGCGCCCCCAGTCTCTGTATCACATACTCAAGGGATGAGTAGACCACCCCCTGTTACTGTATCACAGACTCAGTGAATGAGTAGACCGCCCCCTGTCTCTGTATCACATACTCAAGGGATGAGTAGACCACCCCCTGTTACTGTATCACAGACTCAGGGGATGAGTAGACCGCCCCCTGTCTCTGGATCACAGACTCAGTGGATGAGTAGACCGCCCCCCTGTCTCTGTATCACAGACTCAGGGGATGAGTAGACCACCCCTGTCTCTGTATCAAAGACTCAGGGGATGAATAGACCGCCCCCTGTCTCTGTATCATAGACTCAGGGGATGAGTAGACCGCCCCCTGTCTCTGTATCACATACTCAGGGGATGAGTAGAGCGCCCCCAGTCTCTGTATCACAGACACAGTGGATGAGAAGACCGCCCCCTGTCTCTGGATCACAGATTCAGTGGATGAGTAGACCGCCCCTTGTTTCTGTTTCGCAGACTCAGTGAATGAGTAGACCGCCCCCTGTCTCTGTATCACAGACTCAGTGGATGAGAAGACCTGCCCCTGTCTCTGTATCAAAGACTTAGGGGATGAGTAGACTGCCCCCTGTCTCTGTATCACAGACTCAATGGATGAGTAGACCGTCCCCTTTCTCTGCAGTACAGACTCAGTGGATGAGAAGACCGGCCCCTATCTCTGTATCAAATACTCAGGGGATGAGTAGACCGCCCCCTGTCTCTGTTTCGCAGACTCAAGGGATGAGTAGACCCCACCCTGTCTCTGTATCACATACTCAAGGGATGAGTAGACCACCCCCTGTTTCTGGATCACAGACACAGTGGATGAGTAGAACGCCCCCTGTCTCTGTATCACAGACTCAGTGGATCAGAAGACGGGCCTCGTGCCTCTGTATCAAAGACTCAGGGGATGAATAGACCGCCCCCTGTCTCTTTATCACATACTCGGGGGATGAGTAGACCGGCCCCTGTCTCTGCATCACAGACTCAGGTGATGAGTTGACCGCACACTTTCTCTCTATGACAGACTCAGGCGATGAGTAGACCGCCCCCTGTCTCTGTTTCGCAGACTCAGGGGGTGAGTAGTGCGCCCGCTGTCTCTCTATCAGAGACTCAGGGGATGAGTAGACCGCCCCCTGTCTCTGTATCTCAGAGTCAGGGGATGAGTAGACCATCCCATGTCTCTGTATCTCAGAGTCAGTGGTTGAGCAGATCGTCCCCTGTCTCTGTATCACAGACTCAGTGGATGACTAGACCGGCCGCTGTCGTTGTCTCACAGACTCAGTGGATGAGTAGACCGCCCCCTGTCTCTGCATCACAGACTCAGGGGATGAGTAGACCGTCCCCTGTCTCTGTATCACAGACTCAGTGGATGAGTAGACAGCCCCCTGTCTCTGTATCACAGACTCAGGGGATGAGTAGACCGCCCCTTGACTCTGTATCACAGACTCAGGAGATGAGTAGACCGCCCCTTGTCTCTGTATCTCAGACTCAGGGGATGAGTAGACCGCCCCCTGTTTCTTTATCACAGACTCAGGAGATGTGTATACCGCACACATTCTCTGAATGACAGACTCAGGGGATGAGTAGACCGCCCCCTGTCTCTGTATAACAAACTCGGGATGTGTAGACCGCCCCCTGTCTCTGTGTCACAGACTCAGGGGATGAGTACACCGCCCCCTTCCTCTGTATCACAGACCCAGAGGATGAGTAGACCGCCCCCTGTCTCTGTATCACAGACTCAGGGAATGAGTAGACCGCCCCTGCCTCTGTATCAAAGACTCAGGGAATGAGTAGACCGCCCCCTGTCTCTTTATCACATACTCGGGGGATGAGTAGACCGCCCCCTGTCTCTGTATCACAGACTCAGGGAATGAGTAGACCGCCCCCTGCCTCTGTATCAAAGACTCAGGGAATGAGTAGACCGCCCCCTGTCTCTTTATCACACACTCGGGGGATGAGTAGACATCTCCCTGTCTTTGTATCACAAACACAGAGGATGAGTAGACCGCACCCTGTCTTTGTATCACAAACACAGAGGATGAGTAGACCCCCCCCTGTCTCTGTATCACAGACTCAGGTGATGAGTAGACCGCCCCCTTTCTCTGTATCACAGACTCAAGGGATGAGTAGACCCCCCCCTGTCTCTGTATCACAGACTCAGGGGATGAGTAGACCGCCCCCTGTCTCTGCATCACAAACACAGAGGATGAGTAGACCGCCCCCTGTCTTTGAATCACCAACTCAGGGGATGAGTAGACCGCCCCCTGACTCTGTATCACATACTCAAGGGATGAGTAGACCACCCCCTGTTTCTGTATCACAGACTCAGGGAATGAGTAGACCGCCCCCCGTCTCTGTATCATAGACTCAGTGGATGAGTAGACTGCCCCCTGTCTCTGTATCATAGACTCAGGGGATGAGTAGACCGCCCCCTGTCTCTGTATCATTGACTCAGTGGATGAGTAGACCGCCCCCTGACTCTGTATCACATACTCAAGGGATGAGTAGACCACCCCCTGTCTCTGTATCACAGACTCAGTGGATGAGTAGACTGCCCCCCGTCTCTGTATCATAGACTCAGTGGATGAGTAGACCGTCCCCTGTCTCTGTATCATAGACTCAGTGGATGAGTAGACCGCCCCCTGTCTCTGTACCATAGACTCAGGGGATGAGTAGAGCGCCCCTTGTCTCTGTATCACAGACACAGTGGATGAGTAGACCGGCCCCTGTCTCTGTATCATAGACTCAGGGGATGAGTAGAGCGCCCCCTGTCTCTGTATCACAGACACAGTGGATGAGTAGACCGCCCCATGTCTCTGGATCACAGATTCAGTGGATGAGTAGACCGCCCCCTGTCTCTGTATCACATACTCAAGGGATGAGTAGACCGCCCCCTGTCTCTGTATCACATACTCAAGGGATGAGTAGACCGCCCCCCTGTCTCTGCATCACAGACTCAGTGGATGAGAAGACCGCCCCCCTGTCTCTGTGTCACAGACTCAGTGGATGAGAAGACCGCCCCCTGTCTCTGTATCAAAGACTCAGGGGATGAATAGACCGCCCCCTGTCTCTGTATCATAGACTCAGGGGATGAGTAGACCGCCCCCTGTCACTGTATCACATACTCAGGGGATGAGTAGAGCGCCCCCAGTCTCTGTATCACAGACACAGTGGATGAGAAGACCGTCCCCTGTCTCTGGATCACAGATTCAGTGGATGAGTGGACCGCCCCTTGTATCTGTTTCGCAGACTCAGTGAATGAGTAGACCGCCCCCTGTCTCTGTATCACAGACTCAGTGGATGAGAAGACCTGCCCCTGTCTCTGTATCAAAGACTCAGGGGATGAGTAGACTGCCCCCTGTCTCTGTTTCACAGACTCAGTGGATGAGTAGACCGTCCCCTTTCTCTACATCACAGAATCAGTGGATGAGAAGACCGGCCCATATCTCTGTTTCAAAGACTCAGGGGATGAGTAGACCGCCCCCAGTCTCTGTATCGCAGACTCAGGGGGTGAGTAGTGCGCCCGCTGTCTCTCGATCATAGACTCAGGGGAGAAGTAGAGCGCCCCCTGTCTCTCTATCATGGACACAGGGGATGAGTAGAGTGCCCTCTGTCTCTGTATCATAGACTCAGGGGATGAGTAGACTGCCTCCTGTCTCTGCATCACAGACTCAAGGGATGAGTAGACCCCCCCCTGTCTCTGTATCACATACTCAAGGGATGAGTAGACCACCCCCTGTTTCTGGATCACAGACTCAGTGGATGAGTAGACCGCCCCCTGTCTCTGTATCACAGACTCAGTGGATGAGAAAACGGGCCCCTGTCTCTGTATCAAAGACTCAGGGGATGAATAGACCGCCCCCTGTCTCTGTATCATAGACACAGGGGATGTGTAGACCACCTCCTGTCTCTGCATCACAGATCACTGAATGAGTAGACCGCCCCCTGTCTCTGGATCACATACTCATGGGATGAGTAGAGCGCCCCCTGTCTCTGTATCACAGACACAGTGGATGAGTGGACCGCCCCCTGTCTCTGTCTCACAGACTCAGTGGATGAGAAGACCGTCCCCTGTCTCTGTATCACAGACACAGTGGATGAGTAAACCGCCCCCTGTCTCTGGATCACAGAGTCAGTGGATGAGTAGACCGCCCCTTGTTTCTGTATCAAAGACTCAGGGGATGAGTAGACTGCCCCCTGTCTCTGTATCACAGACTCAGTGGATGAGTAGACCGTCCCCTTTCTCTGCATCACAGACTCAGTGGATGAGAAGACCGGCCCCTATCTCTGTATCAAAGACTCAGGGGATGAGTAGACCGCCCCCTGTCTCTGTTTCGCAGACTCAAGGGATGAGTAGATCCCACCCTGTCTCTGTATCACATACTCAAGGGATGAGTAGACCACCCCCTGTTTCTGGATCACAGACTCAGGGAATGAGTAGACCGCCCCCTGTCTCTGTATCACAGACTCAGTGGATGAGTAGACCGCCCCCTGTCTCTGTTTCGCAGACTCAGGGGGTGAGTAGAGCGCCCGCTGTCTCTGTATCAGAGACTAAGGGGAGAGGTAGAGCGCCCCCTGTCTCTCTATCATGGACACAGGGGATGAGTAGAGTGCCATCTGTCTCTGTATCATAGACTCAGGGGATGAGTAGACTGCCTCCTGTCTCTGTATCACAGACTCAATGGATTAGTAGACCCCCCCCCCCTGTCTCTGTATCACATACTCAAGGGATGAGTAGACCACCCCCTGTTTCTGGATCACAGACTCAGGGAATGAGTAGACCGCCCCCTGTCTCTGTATCACAGACTCAGTGGATCAGAAGACGGGCCCCTGTCTCTGTATCAAAGACTCAGGGGATGAATAGACCGCCCCCTGTCTCTGTATCATAGACTCAGGGGATGAGTAGACCGCCTCCTGTCTCTGTTTCACAGAGTCAAGGGATGAGTAGACCGCCACCTGTCTCTGCATCACAGATCAGTGAATGATTAGACCGCCCCCTGTCTCTGTATCACAGACACAGGGGATGAGTAGAGCGCCCCCTGTCTCTGTATCACAGACACAGTGGATGAGTAGACCGCCCCCTGTCTCTGGATCACAGAGTCAGTGGGTGAGTAGACCGCCCCCTGTTTCTGTATCACAGACTCAATGAATGAGTAGACCGCCCCCTGTCTCTGTATCACAGACTCAGGGGATGAGTAGACCGTCCCCTTTCTCTACATCACAGACTCAGTGGCTGAGAAGTCCGGCCCATATCTCTGTTTCAAAGACTCAGTGGATGAGTAGACCGCCCCCCTGTCTCTGCATCACAGACTTAGTTGATGAGAAGACCACCCCCTGTTTCTGTATCACAGACTCAGGGAATGAGTAGACCGCCCCCTGTCTCTGGATCACAGATTCAGTGGATGAGTAGACCGCCCCTTGTTTCTGTTTCGCAGACTCAGTGAATGAGTGGACCGCCCCCTGTCTCTGTATCACATACTCAAGGGATGAGTAGACCACCCCCTGTTACTGTATCACAGACTCAGGGGATGAGTAGACTGCCCCCTGTCTCTGCTTCACAGACTCAGTGGATGAGTAGACCGTCCCCTTTCTCTACATCACAGACTCAGTGGATGAGAAGAGCGGCCCATATCTCTGTTTCAAAGACTCAGTGGATGAGTAGACCGCCCCCCGTCTCTGCATCACAGACTCAGTTGATGAGAAGACCACCCCCTGTTTCTGTATCACAGACTCAGGGAATGAGTAGACCGCCCCCTGTCTCTGGATCACAGATTCAGTGGATGAGTAGACCGCCCCTTGTTTCTGTTTCGCAGACTCAGTGAATGAGTAGACCGCCCCCTGTCTCTGTATCACATACTCAAGGGATGAGTAGACCACCCCCTGTTACTGTATCACAGACTCAGGGGATGAGTAGACCGCCCCCTGTCTCTGGATCACAGACTCAGTGGATGAGTAGACCGCCCCCCTGTCTCTGTATCACAGACTCAGTGGATGAGAAGACCGCCCCCTGTCTCTGTATCATAGACTCAGGGGATGAGTAGACCGCCTCCTGTCTCTGTTTCACAGAGTCAAGGGATGAGTAGACCGCCACCTGTCTCTGCATCACAGATCAGTGGATGAGTAGACCGCCCCCCTGTCTCTGTATCACAGACTCAGTGGATGAGAAGACCGCCCCCTGTCTCTGTATCATAGACTCAGGGGATGAGTAGACCGCCCCCTGTCTCTGTATCACAGACTCAGTGGATGAGAAGACCGCCTCCTGTCTCTGTATCACAGACTCAGGGGATGAGTAGACCGTCCCCTGTCTCTGTATCACAGACACAGGGGATGAGTAGAGCGCCCCCTGTCTCTGTATCACAGACACAGTGGATGAGTAGACCGCCCCCTGTCTCTGGATCACAGAGTCAGTGGGTGAGTAGACCGCCCCCTGTTTCTGTATCACAGACTCAATGAATGAGTCGACCGCCCCCTGTCTCTGTATCACAGACTCAGGGGATGAGTAGAGCGCCCCCTTTCTCTACATCACAGACTCAGTGGATGAGAAGTCCGGCCCATATCTCTGTTTCAAAGACTCAGTGGATGAGTAGACCGGCCCCCTGTCTCTGCATCACAGACTTAGTTGATGAGAAGACCACCCCCTGTTTCTGTATCACAGACTCAGGGAATGAGTAGACCGCCCCCTGTCTCTGGATCACAGACTCAGTGAATGAGTAGACCGCCCCCTGTCTCTGTATCACATACTCAAGGGATGAGTAGACTGCCCCCTGTCTCTGTTTCACAGACTCAGTGGATGAGTAGACCACCCCCTGTTACTGTATCACAGACTCAGGGGATGAGTAGACTGCCCCCTGTCTCTGTTTCACAGACTCAGTGGATGAGTAGACCGTCCCCTTTCTCTACATCACAGACTCAGTGGATGAGAAGACCGGCCCATATCTCTGTTTCAAAGACTCAGTGGATGAGTAGACCGCCCCCCTGTCTCTGCATCACAGACTCAGTTGATGAGAAGACCACCCCCTGTTTCTGTATCACAGACTCAGGGAATGAGTAGACCGCCCCCTGTCTCTGTATCATAGACTCAGGGGATGAGTAGACTGCCTCCTGTCTCTGTATCACAGACTCAATGGATTAGTAGACCCCCCCCCTGTCTCTGTATCACATACTCAAGGGATGAGTAGACCACCCCCTGTTTCTGGATCACAGACTCAGGGAATGAGTAGACCGCCCCCTGTCTCTGTATCACAGACTCAGTGGATCAGAAGACGGGCCCCTGTCTCTGTATCAAAGACTCAGGGGATGAATAGACCGCCCCCTGTCTCTGTATCATCGACTCAGGGGATGAGTAGACCGCCTCCTGTCTCTGTATCACAGAGTCAAGGGATGAGTAGACCGCCACCTGTCTCTGCATCACAGACACAGTGGATGATTAGACCGCCCCCTGTCTCTGTATCACAGACACAGTGGATGAGTAGACCGCCCCCTGTCTCTGTATCACAGACACAGGGGATGAGTAGAGCGCCCCCTGTCTCTGTATCACAGACACAGTGGATGAGTAGACCGCCCCCTGTCTCTGGATCACAGAGTCAGTGGGTGAGTAGACCGCCCCCTGTCTCTGTATCACAGACTCAGGGGATGAGTAGACGGCCCCCTGTCTCTGTGTCACAAACTCAGGGGATGAGTAGACCGCCCCTTCCTCTGTGTCACAGACCCAGGGTATGTGTAAACTGCCCCTTGTCTCTTTATCTCAGACTCAGGGGATGAGTAGACTGCCCCCTTTCTCTGGATCACAGACTCATGGAATGAGTAGACCGCCCCCTGTCTCTTTATCACACACTCGTTGGATGAGTAGACCCCCCCTGTCTCTGTATCACAGACTCAGGGGATGAGTAGACCGGCCCCTGTCTCTGTATCTCAGAGTGAGTGGATGAGAAGACCGCCTCCTGTCTCTGCATCACAGACTCAGGGGATGAGTAGACCATCCCATGTCTCTGTATCACAGACTCAGTGGAAGAGAAGACCGCTCCCTGTCTCTGTATCTCAGAGTCAGTGGATGAGAAGACCGCACCCTGTCTCTGTATCTCAGAGTCAGTGGTTGAGTAGACCGGCCGCTGTCGTTGTCTCACAGACTCAGTGGATGAGTAGACCGCCCCCTGTCTCTGCATAACAGACTCAGGGGATGACTAGACCGCACACTGTGTTTTTATCACAGACTCAGGAGATGAGTAGACCGCTCCCTGTCTCTGTATCACAAACTCAGGGGATGAGTAGACCATCCCCTGTCTCTGTATCACAAATTTAGGGAAAGAGTAGACTGCCCCCTGTCTCGGTTTCACAAGTTTAGGGCATGAGTAGACCGTCCCCTGTCTCTGTATCACAAATTTAGGGAAAAAGTAGACTGCCCCCTGTCTCGGTTTCACAAATTTAGGGCATGAGTAGACCGTCCCCTGTCTCTGTCTCACAGAGTCAGTGGATGAGTAGACCGTCCCCTGTCTCTGTCTCACAGACTCAGTGGATGAGTAGACCGCCCCCTGTCTCTGTATCACAGACTCAGGGGATGAGTAGAACATCCCCTGTCTCTGTATCACAGACTTAGGGGATGTGCAGACCGCACCCTGTCTCTGTATCACAAATTTAGGGTAAGAGTAGACTGCCCCCTGTCTCGATTTCACAAATTTAGGGTATGAGTAGACCGTCCCCTGTCTCGGTATCACAGTCTCAGTGAATGAGTAGACCGCCCCCTGTCTCTGTATCACAGACTCAGGGGATGAGTAGAACGTCCCCTGCCTCTGTATCACAGACTTAGGGGATGTGTAGACCGCACCCTGTCTCTGTATCACAAATTTAGGGAAAGAGTAGACCAATCCCTGTCTCTGTATCACAAACTCAGGGGATGAGTAGACCGCCCCCTGTCTCTGTATGACAGACTCAGGGGATGAGTTGAACGCCCCCTGTCTCTGTATCAAAGACTCAGGGGATGAGTAGAGCGCCCCTGTCTCTCGATCACAGACTCAGGGGATGAGTAGAGCGCCCCCTGTCTCTGTATCACAGACTCAGGGAATGAGTAGAGCGCCCCTGTCTCTCTATCACAGACTCAGGGGATGAGTAGAGCTCCCCCTGTCTCTGTATCACAGACTCAGGGGATGAGTAGAGCGCCCCTGTCTCTCTATCACAGACTCAGGGGATGAGTAGAGGGCCCCCTGTCTCTCTATCATCGTGCTCAGGGAATGAGTTAACCGCCCCCTGTCTCTGTATCACAGACTCAAGGGATGAGTTGACCGCCTCCTGTCTTTGCATCACAGACTCAGGGGATGAGTAGACCGCCCCCTTCCTCTGTATCACAGACCCAGGGAATGAGTAGACCGCCCCCTGTCTCTGTATCACAGACTTAGGGGATGTGTAGACCGTCCCCTGTCTCAGTTACACAAATTTAGGGCATGAGTAGACCGCCCCTTGTCTCGGTATAACAAATTTAGGGGATGAGTAAACCGACCCCTGTCTTTGCATCACCGACTCAGGGGATGAGTAGACCGCTCCCTGTCTCTGTATCACAAACTCAGGGGATGATTAGACTGCCCCCTGTCACTGTATCAAAGAATCAGGGGATGAGTGGACCGCCCCCTGTCTCTGTATCATAGACTCAGGGGATGAGTAGAGCGCCCCTGTCTCTCTATCACAGACTCAGGGGATGAGTAGAGCTCCCCCTGTCTCTGTATCACAGACTCAGGGGATGAGTAGAGCGCCCCTGTCTCTCTATCACAGACTCAGGGGATGAGTAGAGGGCCCCCTGTCTCTCTATCATCGTGCTCAGGGAATGAGTTAACCGCCCCCTGTCTCTGTATCACAGACTCAGGGGATGATTAGACAGCCTCCTGTCTCTGCATCACAGACTCAAGGGATGAGTTGACTGCCTCCTGTCTCTGTATCACAGTCTCAGGGGAGGAGTAGAGCGCCCACTGTCTCTGTATCACAGACTCAGTGGATGAGTAGACCGGCCCCTGTCTCTGTATCAAAGACTCAGGGGATGAGTAGAACGTCCCCTGCCTCTGTATCACAGACTTAGGGGATGTGTAGACCGCACCCTGTCTCTGTATCACAAATTTAGGGAAAGAGTAGACCAATCCCTGTCTCTGTATCACAAACTCAGGGGATGAGTAGACCGCCCCCTGTCTCTGTATGACAGACTCAGGGGATGAGTTGACCGCCCCCTGTCTCTGTATCAAAGACTCAGGGGATGAGTAGAGCGCCCCTGTCTCTCGATCACAGACTCAGGGGATGAGTAGAGCGCCCCCTGTCTCTGTATCACAGACTCAGGGAATGAGTAGAGCGCCCCTGTCTCTCTGTCATAGACTCAGGGGATGAGCAGACTGCCCCCTGTCTCTGCATCACAGACTCAGGGGATGATTAGACAGCCTCCTGTCTCTGTATCACAGACTCAAGGGATGAGTTGACCGCCTCCTGTCTTTGCATCACAGACTCAGGGGATGAGTAGACCGCCCCCTTCCTCTGTATCACAGACCCAGGGAATGAGTAGACCGCCCCCTGTCTTGGTATCACAGACTTAGGGGATGTGTAGACCGTCCCCTGTCTCGGTTACACAAATTTAGGGCATGAGTAGACCGCCCCTTGTCTCGGTATAACAAATTTAGGGGATGAGTAAACCGACCCCTGTCTTTGCATCACCGACTCAGGGGATGAGTAGACCGCTCCCTGTCTCTGTATCACAAACTCAGGGGATGATTAGACTGCCCCCTGTCGCTGTATCAAAGAATCAGGGGATGAGTGGACCGCCCCCTGTCTCTGTATCATAGACTCAGGGGATGAGTAGAGCGCCCCTGTCTCTCTATCACAGACTCAGGGGATGAGTAGAGCTCCCCCTGTCTCTGTATCACAGACTCAGGGGATGAGTAGAGCGCCCCTGTCTCTCTATCACAGACTCAGGGGATGAGTAGAGGGCCCCCTGTCTCTCTATCATCGTGCTCAGGGAATGAGTTAACCGCCCCCTGTCTCTGTATCACAGACTCAGGGGATGATTAGACAGCCTCCTGTCTCTGCATCACAGACTCAAGGGATGAGTTGACTGCCTCCTGTCTCTGTATCACAGTCTCAGGGGAGGAGTAGAGCGCCCACTGTCTCTGTATCACAGACTCAGTGGATGAGTAGACCGGCCCCTGTCTCTGTATCAAAGACTCAGGGGATGAGTAAACCGACCCCTGTCTCTGTATCACAGTCTCAGGGGAGGAGTAGAGCGCCCACTGTCTCTGTATCACAGACTCAGTGGATGAGTAGACCGGCCCCTGTCTCTGTATCAAAGACTCAGGGGATGAGTAGACCGCCCCCTGTCTCTGTATCTCAGACTCAGGGAATGCGTTAACCGCCCCCTGTCTCTGCATCACAGACTCAGGGGATGAGTCGACCGCCCTCTCTTTCTGTATCACATATTGAGGGGATGAGTAGAGCGCCCCCTGTCTCTGTATCACAGACTCAGTGGATGAGTAGACCGCCCCCTGTCTCTGTATAACAGACTCAGGGGATGACAAGACCGCACACTGTCTTTTTATCACAGACTCAGGGGATGAGTAGACTGCTCCCTGTCTCTGTATCACAAACTCTGGGGATGAGTAGACCGTCCCCTGTTTCTGTATCACAAATTTAGGGAAAGAGTAGACTGCCCCCTGTCTCGGTTTCACAAATTTAGGGCATGAGTAGACCGTCCCCTGTCTCTGTCTCACAGAGTCAGTGGATGAGTAGACCGTCCCCTGTCTCTGTCTCACAGACTCAGTGGATGAGTAGACCGCCCCCTGTCTCTGTATCACAGACTCAGGGGATGAGTAGAACGTCCCCTGTCTCTGTATCACAGACTTAGGGGATGTGTAGACCGCCCCCTGTCTCTGTATAACAGACTCAGGGGATGACTAGAGCACACACTGTCTTTGTATCACAGACCCAGTGGATGAGTAGAACGTCCCCTGTCTCTGTATCACAGACTTAGGGGATGTGTAGACCGCACCCTGTCTCTGTATCACAAATTTAGGGAAAGAGTAGACCAATCCCTGTCTCTGTATCACAAGCTCAGGGGATGAGTTGACCGCCCCCTGTCTCTGTGTCATAGACTCAGGGGATGAGTAGAGCGCCCCCTGTCTCTGTATCACAGACTCAGGGAATGAGTAGAGCGCCCCTGTCTCTCTATCATAGACTCAGGGGATGAGTAGAGGGCCCCCTGTCTCTCTATCATGGTCTCAGGGGATGAGTAGACCGCCTCCTGTCTCTGTATCACAGAGTCATGGGATGAGTAGTCCGCCCCCTGTCTTTGTATCACACACTCAGTGGATGAGCAGACTACCCCCTGTCTCTGCATCACAGACTCAGGGGATGAGTAGACCGCCCCCTGTCTCTGCATCACAGACTCAGGGGATGTGTAGACCGCCCCCTTCCTCTGTATCACAGACCCAGGGGATGAGTAGACCGCCCCCTGTCTCTGTATCACAGACTTGGGGGATGTGTAGACCGTCCCCTGTCTCGGTTACACAAATTTAGGGCATGAGTAGACCGCCCCTTGTCTCGGTATAACAAATTTAGGGGATGAGTAAACCGACCCCTGTCTTTGCATCACAGACTCAGTGGATGAGTAGACCGCCCCCTGTCTCTGTATCACAGACTCAGGGGATGAGTAGAGCGCCCCCTGTCTCTGTATCACAGACTCAGGGGATGAGTAGAGCGCCCCCTGTCTTTGTATCACAGACTGAGGGGATGAGTCGAGTGCCCCCTGTCTCTGCATCACAGACTCAGGGGATGATTAGACAGCCTCCTATCTCTGTATCACAGACTCAAGGGATGAGTTGACTGCCTCCTGTCTCTGTATCACAGACTCAGAGGATGAGTAGACAGCCCCCTGTCTCTCTATCATGGACTCAGGGGAGGAGTAGAGCGCCCACTGTCTCTGTATCACAGACTCAGTGGATGAGTAGACCGGCCCCTGTCTCTGTATCAAAGACTCAGGGGATGAGTAGACCGCCCCCTGTCCCTGTATCTCAGACTCAGGGAATGCGTTATCTGCCCCCTGTCTCTGTCTCACAGACTCAGGGGATGAGTAGAGCGCCCCCTGTCTGTGTATCACAGACTCAGTGGATGAGTAGACCGCCCCCTGTCTCTGTATCACAGACTCAGTGGATGAGCAGACCGCCCCCTGTCTCTGTATCACAGACTCAGGGGATGAGTAGACTGGCCCCTGTCTCTGTGTCACACACTGAGAGGATGAGGAGACCGCCCCCTGTCTCTGTAACTCAGAATTTGGGGACGAGTAAACTGCCCCTTGTCTCTTAATTACAGACTCAGGGGATGAGTAAACTGCCTCCTGTCTTTGCATCACAGACTCAGGGGATGAGTAAACCGCCCCCTGTCTTTGCATCATCGACTCAGGGGATGAGTAGATCGCTCCCTGTCTCTGTATCACAAACTCTGGGGATGAGTAGACCGCCCCCTGTCTGTGTATCACAAATTTAGGGAAAGAGTAGACCGTCCCCTGTCTCGGTATCACAGACTCAGTGAATGAGTAGACCGCCCCCTGTCTCTGTATAACAGACCCAGGGGATGACTAGACCGCACACTGTCTTTGTATCACAGACCCAGGAGATCAGTTGACCGCCCCCTGTATCTGTATCACAGACTCAGTGGATGAGTAGACCGCCCCCTGTCTCTGTATCACAGACTCAGTGGATGAGTAGACCGCCCCCTGTCTCTGTATCACAGACTCAGTGGATGAGTAGACTGGCCCCTGTCTCTGTATCACAGACTAAGGGGATGTGTAGATCGCACCCTGTCTCTGTATCACAAATTTAGGGAAAGAGTAGACAAATCCCTGTCTCTGCATCACAGAGTCATGGGATGAGCAGACCGCCCCCTGTCTCTGCATCACAGACTCAGGAGTTGAGTAGACCAACCCCTGTCTATGTGTCACAGACTCAGGGGATGAGTAGACCGCCCCCTGTCTCTGTATCTCAGACTCAGGGAATGAGTTAACCGCCCCCTGTCTCTGTATCACAGACTCAGGGGATGAGTAGACCGCCCCCTGTCTTTGTATCACAGAATCAGGGGATGAGTAGACCGCCCCCTGTCTCTGGATCACAGACTCAGTGGATGAGTTGACTGGCCCCTGTCTGTATCACACACTCAGAGGATGAGGAGACCGCCCCCTGTCTCTGCATCACAGACTCAGGGGATGAGTAAACTGCCCCTTGTCTCTCTATCATAGACTCAGGGGATGAGTAGACCGCCTCCTGTCTCTGTATCACAGAGTCATGGGATGAGTAGTCCGCCCCCTGTCTTTGTATCACACACTCAGTGGATGAGCAGACTACCCCCTGTCTCTGCATCACAGACTCAGGGGATGTGTAGACCGCCCCCTTCCTCTGTATCACAGACCCAGGGGATGAGTAGACCGCCCCCTGTCTCTGTATCACAGACTTGGGGGATGTGTAGACCGTCCCCTGTCTCGGTTACACAAATTTAGGGCATGAGTAGACCGCCCCTTGTCTCGGTATAACAAATTTAGGGGATGAGTAAACCGACCCCTGTCTTTGCATCACAGACTCAGTGGATGAGTAGACCGCCCCCTGTCTCTGTATCACAGACTCAGGGGATGAGTAGAGCGCCCCCTGTCTTTGTATCACAGACTGAGGGGATGAGTCGAGTGCCCCCTGTATCTGCATCACAGACTCAGGGGATGATTAGACAGCCTCCTGTCTCTGTATCACAGACTCAAGGGATGAGTTGACCGCCTCCTGTCTCTGTATCACAGACTCAGAGGATGAGTAGACCGCCCCCTGTCTCTCTATCATGGACTCAGGGGAGGAGTAGAGCGCCCACTGTCTCTGTATCACAGACTCAGTGGATGAGTAGACCGGCCCCTGTCTCTGTATCAAAGACTCAGGGGATGAGTAGACCGCCCCCTGTCCCTGTATCTCAGACTCAGGGAATGCGTTATCCGCCCCCTGTCTCTGTCTCACAGACTCAGGGGATGAGTAGAGCGCCCCCTGTCTGTGTATCACAGACTCAGTGGATGAGTAGACCGCCCCCTGTCTCTGTATCACAGACTCAGTGGATGAGCAGACCGCCCCCTGTCTCTGTATCACAGACTCAGTGGATGAGTAGACTGGCCCCTGTCTCTGTGTCACACACTGAGAGGATGAGGAGACCGCCCCCTGTCTCTGTAACTCAGAATTTGGGGATGAGTAGACAGCCCCCTGTCTCTGCATCACAGACTCAGGGGACGAGTAAACTGCCCCTTGTCTCTTAATTACAGACTCAGGGGATGAGTAAACTGCCTCCTGTCTTTGCATCACAGACTCAGGGGATGAGTAAACCGCCCCCTGTCTTTGCATCATCGACTCAGGGGATGAGTAGATCGCTCCCTGTCTCTGTATCACAAACTCTGGGGATGAGTAGACCGCCCCCTGTCTGTGTATCACAAATTTAGGGAAAGAGTAGACCGTCCCCTGTCTCGGTATCACAGACTCAGTGAATGAGTAGACCGCCCCCTGTCTCTGTATAACAGACTCAGGGGATGACTAGACCGCACACTGTCTTTGTATCACAGACCCAGGAGATCAGTTGACCGCCCCCTGTATCTGTATCACAGACTCAGTGGATGAGTAGACCGCCCCCTGTCTCTGTATCACAGACTCAGTGGATGAGTAGACCGCCCCCTGTCTCTGTATCACAGACTCAGTGGATGAGTAGACTGGCCCCTGTCTCTGTATCACAGACTAAGGGGATGTGTAGATCGCACCCTGTCTCTGTATCACAAATTTAGGGAAAGAGTAGACAAATCCCTGTCTCTGCATCACAGAGTCATGGGATGAGTAGACCGCCCCCTGTCTCTGCATCACAGACTCAGGAGTTGAGTAGACCAACCCCTGTCTATGTATCACAGACTCAGGGGATGAGTAGACCGCCCCCTGTCTTTGTATCACAGAATCAGGGGATGAGTAGACCGCCCCCTGTCTCTGTATCACAGACTCAGTGGATGAGTAGACCGCCCCCTGTCTCTGTATCACAGACTCAGTGGATGAGTTGACTGGCCCCTGTCTCTGTATCACACACTCAGAGGATGAGGAGACCGTCCCCTGTCTCTGTAACTCAGAATTTGGGGATGAGTAGACAGCCCCCTGTCTCTGCATCACAGACTCAGGGGATGAGTAAACTGCCTCCTGTCTTTGCATACCAGACTCAGGGGATGAGTAGACCAACCCCTGTCTATGTATCACAGACTAAGGGGATGTGTAGATCGCACCCTGTCTCTGTATCACAAATTTAGGGAAAGAGTAGACAAATCCCTGTCTCTGCATCACAGAGTCATGGGATGAGTAGACCGCCCCCTGTCTCTGCATCACAGACTCAGGAGTTGAGTAGACCAACCCCTGTCTTTGTATCACAGAATCAGGGGATGAGTAGACCGCCCCCTGTCTCTGTATCACAGACTCAGTGGATGAGTAGACCGCCCCCTGTCTCTGTATCACAGACTCAGTGGATGAGTTGACTGGCCCCTGTCTCTGTATCACACACTCAGAGGATGAGGAGACCGTCCCCTGTCTCTGTAACTCAGAATTTGGGGATGAGTAGACAGCCCCCTGTCTCTGCATCACAGACTCAGGGGATGAGTAAACTGCCTCCTGTCTTTGCATACCAGACTCAGGGGATGAGTAAACCGCCCCCTGTCTTTGTATCACCGACTCAGGGGATGAGTAGACCGCCCCCTGTCTCTGTATCACAAATTTAGGGAAAGAGTAGACTGCCCCCTGTCTCGGTTTCACAAATTTAGGGCATGAGTAGACCGTCCCCTGTCTCTGTATCACAGACTCAGTGGATGAGTAGACCGCCCCCTGTCTCTGTATCACAGACTCAGTGGATGAGTAGACTGGCCCCTGTCTCTGTATCACACACTCAGAGGATGAGGAGACCGCCCCCTGTCTCTGTAACTCAGAATTTGGGGATGAGTAGACAGCCCCCTGTCTCTGCATCACAGACTCAGGGGATGAGTAAACTGCCTCCTGTCTTTGCATACCAGACTCAGGGGATGAGTAAACCGCCCCCTGTCTTTGTATCACCGACTCAGGGGATGAGTAGACCGCTCCCTGTCTCTGTATCACAAACTCTGGGGATGAGTAGACCGCCCCCTGTCTCTGTATCACGAATTTAGGGAAAGAGTAGACTGCCCCCTGTCTCGGTTTCACAAATTTAGGGCATGAGTAGACCGTCCCCTGTCTCGGTATCACAGACTCAGTGAATGAGTAGACCGCCCCCTGTCTCTGTATAACAGACTCAGGGGATGAGTAGACCGCACACTGTCTTTGTTTCACAGACCCAGGAGATGAGTAGACCGCCCCCTGTATCTGTATCTCAGAGTCAGTGGATGAGTTGACCGCCCCCTGTCTCTGTCTCACAGAGTCAGTGGATGAGTAGATTGCCCCCTGTCTCTGTCTCACAGACTCAGTAGATGTGTAGACCGCCCCCTGTCTATGTATCACAGACTCAGTGGATGAGTAGACCGCCCCCTGTCTCTGTATCAGAGACTCAGGGGATGAGTAGAACGTCCCCTGTCTCTGTATCACAGACTTAGGGGATGTGTAGATCGCACCCTGTCTCTGTATCACAAATTTAGGTAAAGAGTAGACCAATCCCTGTCTCTGCATCACAGACTCAGTGAATGAGTAGACCGCCCCCTGTCTCTGTATAACAGACTCAGGGGATGAGTAGACCGCACACTGTCTTTAAGAACAAAAAGAACAAAAGATAATTACAGCACAGAAACAGGCCCTTCGGCCCTCCAAGCCTGCGCCGATCCAGATCCTCTCTCTAAACATGTCGCCTATTTTCTAAGGTTCTGTATCTCTTTTCTTCCTGCCCATTCATGTATCTGTCTAGATACATCTTAAAAGACTCCATCGTGCCCGCATCTACCACCTCCGCTGGCAATGCGTTCCAGGTGCCCACCACCCTCTGCGTAAAGAACTTTCCACGCATATCCCCCCTAAACTTTTCCCTTTTCACTTTGAACTCGTGTCCTCTAGTAATTGAAACCCCCACTCTGGGAAAAAGCCTCTTGCTATCCACCCTGTCTATACCTCTCATGATTTTGTACACCTCAATCAGGTCCCCCCTCAACCTCCGTCTTTCTAATGAAAATAATCCTAATCTGCTCAACCTCTCTTCATAGCTAGCGCCCTCCATACCAGGCAACATCCTGGTGAACCTCCTCTGCACCCTCTCCAAAGCATCCACATCCTTTTGATAATGTGGCGACCAGAACTGTACGCAGTATTCCAAATGTGGCCGAACCAAAGTCCTATACAACTGTAACATGACCTGCCAACTTTTGTACTCAATGCCCCGTCCGATGAAGGAAAGCATGCCGTATGCCTTCTTGACCACTCTATTTACCTGCGTTGCCACCTTCAGGGAACAGTGGACCTGAACACCCAAATCTCTCTGGACATCAATTTTCCCCAGGACTTTTCCATTTACTGTATAGTTCACTCTTGAATTGGATCTTCCAAAATGCATCACCTCGCATTTGCCCTGATTGAACTCCATCTGCCATTTCTCTGCCCAACTCTCCAATCTATCTATATTCTGCTGTATTCTCTGACAGTCCCCTTCACTATCTGCTACTCCACCAATCTTAGTGTCGTCTGCAAATTTGCTAATCAGTCCACCTATACTTTCCTCCAAATCATTAATGTATATCACAAACAACAGTGGTCCCAGCACGGATCCCTGTGGAACACCACTGGTCACACGTCTCCATTTTGAGAAACTCCCTTCTACTGCTACTCTCTGTCTCCTGTTGCCCAGCCAGTTCTTTATCCATCTAGCTAGTACACCTTGGACCCCAAGCGCCTTCACTTTCTCCATCAGCCTGCCATGGGGAACCTTATCAAACGCCTTACTGAAGTCCATGTATATGACATCGACAGCCCTTCCCTCATCAATCAACTTTGTCACTTCCTCAAAGAATTCTATTAAGTTGGTTAGACATGACCTTCCCTGCACAAAACCATGTTGCCTATCACTGATGAGCCCATTTTCTTCCAAATGGGAATAGATCCTATCCCTCAGTATCTTCTCCAGCAGCTTCCCTACCACTGACGTCAGGCTCACCGGTCTATAATTACCTGGATTATCCCTGCTACCCTTCTTAAACAAGGGGACAACATTAGCAATTCTCCAGTCCTCCGGGACCTCACCCGTGTTTAAGGATGCTGCAAAGATATCTGTTAAGGCCCCAGCTATTTCCTCTCTCGATTCCCTCAGTAACCTGGGATAGATCCCATCCGGACCTGGGGACTTGTCCACCTTAATGCCCTTTAGAATACCCAACACTTCCTCCCTCCTTATGCCGACTTGACCTAGAGTAATCAAACATCTGTTCCTAACCTCAACATCCGTCATGTCCCTCTCCTCGGTGAATACCGATGCAAAGTACTCGTTTAGATTAGATTAGATTAGATTAGAGATACAGCACTGAAACAGGCCCTTCGGCCCACCAAGTCTGTGCCGAACATCAACCACCCATTTATACTAATCCTACACTAATCCCATATTCCAACCAAACATCCCCACCTGTCCCTATATTTCCCTACCACCTACCTATACTAGTGACAATTTATCATGGCCAATTAACCTATCAACCTGCAAGTCTTTTGGCTTGTGGGAGGAAACCGGAGCACCCGGAGAAAACCCACGCAGACACAGGGAGAACTTGCAAACTCCACACAGGCAGTACCCGGAATCGAACCCGGGTCCCTGGAGCTGTGAGGCTGCGGTGCTAACCACTGCGCCACTGTGCCGCCCCTATTTAGAATCTCACCCATTTTCTCTGAGTCCAAGCATAACATTCCTCCTTTGTCCTTTAGTGGGCCAATCCTTTCTCTAGTTACCCTCTTTCTCCTTATATATGAATAAAAGGCTTTGGGATTTTCCTTAACCCTGTTTGCTAAAGATATTTCATGACCCCTTTTAGCCCTCTTAATTCCTCGTTTCAGATTGGTCCTACATTCCCGATATTCTTTCAAAGCTTCTTCTTTCATCAGCCGCCTAGACCTTATGTATGCTTCCTTTTTCCTCTTAGCTAGTCTCACAATTTCACCTGTCATCCATGGTTCCCTAATCTTGCCATTTCTATCCCTCATTTTCATAGGAACATGTCTCTCCTGCACGCTAATCGACCTCTCTTTAAAAGCCTCCCACATATCACATGTGGATTTACCTTCAAACAGCTGCTCCCAATCTACATTTCCCAGCTCCTGCCGAATTTTGGTGTAGTTGGCCTTCCCCCAATTTAGCACTCTCCCTTTTGGACCACTCTCGTCTTTGTCCATGAGTATTTTAAAGCTTACGGAATTGTGATCACTATTCCCAAAGTAGTCCCCTACTGAAACTTCAACAACCTGGCCGGGCTCATTCCCCAACACCAGGTCCAGTATGGCCCCTTCCCGAGTTGGACTACTTACATACTGCTCTAGAAAACCCTCCTGGATGCTCCTTACAAATTCTGCTCCATCTGGACCTCTAACACTAAGCGAATCCCAGTCAATGTTGGGAAAATTAAAATCTCCTATCACCACCACCCTGTTGCTCCTACATCTTTCCATAATCTGTTTACATATTTGTACCTCTATCTCACGCTCGCTGTTGGGAGGCCTGTAGTACAGCCCCAACATTGTTACCGCACCCTTCCTATTTCTGAGTTCTGTCCATATTGCCTCACTGCTCGAGTCCTCCATAGTGCCCTCCTTCAGCACAGCTGTGATATCCTCTTTGACCAGTAATGCAACTCCTCCACCCCTTTTACCTCCCTCTCTATCCCGCCTGAAGCATCGATATCCTGGGATATTTAGTTGCCAATCATGCCCTTCCCTCAACCAAGTCTCAGTAATAGCAATAACATCATACTCCCAGGTACTAATCCAAGCCCTAAGTTCATCTGCCTTACCTACTACACTTCTGGCATTAAAACAAATGCACCTCAGACCACCAGTCCCTTTATATTCATCATCTGCTCCTTGCCTGCTCTTCCCCTTAGTCACACTGACTTCATTATCTAGTTCCTTACAGGCTTTTGTTACTACCTCCTTACTGTCAACTGACCTCAATTGGTTCCCATCCCCCTGCCACATTAGTTTAAACCCTCCCCAACAGCGTTAGCAAAAGCACCTCCAAGGACATTGGTTCCAGTCCGGCCCAGGTGTAGACCGTCCAATTTGTAATAGTCCCACCTCCCCCAGAACCGGTCCCAATGTCCCAAAAATCTGAACCCCTCCTTCCTGCACCATCTCTCAAGCCACGCATTCATCCTGACTATTCTTTCATTTTTACTCTGACTATCACGTGGCACTGGTAGTAATCCTGAGATTACTACCTTTGAGGTCCTACTTTTTAACTTGGCTCCTAACTCCCTAAACTCTGCATGTAGGACCTCATCCCGTTTTTTACCTATATCATTAGTGCCTATGTGCACAATGACAACTTGTTTCATAGATTTCGGAGATGAGTAGACCGCCCCCTGTCTCTGTATCTCAGACTCCGGGAATGAGTTAACCGCCCCCTGTCTCTGTTTCATAGACTCAGGGGATGAGTAGAGCGCCCCCTGTCTTAGTATCACAGAATCAGGGGATGAGTAGACCGCCCCCTGTCTCTGTATCACAGACTCAGTGGATGAGTAGACCGCCCCCTGTCTCTGTATCACAGACTCAGTGGATGAGTAGACCGCCCCCTGTCTCTGTATCACAGACTCAGTGGATGAGTTGACTGGCCCCTGTCTCTGTATCACACACTCAGAGGATGAGGAGACCGTCCCCTGTCTCTGTATCACAGACTCAGTGGATGAGTAGACCGCCCCCTGTCTCTGCAACACAGACTCAGGGGATGAGTAAACTGCCCCTTGTCTCTTAATTACAGACTCAGGGGATGAGTAAATTGCCCCCTGTCTTTGCATCACAGACTCAGGGGATGAGTAAACCGCCCCCTGTCTTTGTATCACAAACTCTGGGGATGAGTAGACCGCCCCCTGTCTCTGTATCACAAATTTAGGGAAAGAGGAGACTGCCCCCTGTCTCGGTTTCACAAATTTAGGGCATGAGTAGACCGTCCCCTGTCTCTGTTTCACAGACTCAGTGGATGAGCAGACCGCCCCCTGTCTCTGTATCACAGACTCAGGGGATGAGTAGAACGTCCCCTGTCTCTGTATCACAGACTGAGGGGATGTGTAGACCGCCCCCTGTCTCTGTATCACAGACTCAGGGGATGAGTAGAACGTCCCCTGTCTCTGTATCACAAATTTAGGGAAAGAGTAGACTGCCCCCTGTCTCGGTTTCACAAATTTAGGGCATGAGAAGACCGTCCCCTGTCTCGGTATCACAGACTCAGTGAATGAGTAGACCGCCCCCTGTCTCTGTCTAACAGACTCAGGGGATGACTAGACCACACAATGTCTTTGTATCACAGACCCAGGGGATGAGTAGACCGCCCCCTGTATCTGTATCTCAGACTCAGTGGATGAGTAGAACGCCCCCTGTCTCTGTTTCACAGACTTAGGGGATGTGTAGACCGCACCCTGTCTCTGTATCACAAATTTAGGGAAAGAGTAGACCAATCCCTGTCTCTGTATCACAAACTCAGGGGATGAGTAGACCGCCCCCTGTCTCTGTATGACAGACTCAGGGGATGAGTTGACCGCCCCCTGTCTCTGTATCATAGACTCAGGGGATGAGTAGAGCGCCCCTGTCTCTCTATCACAGACTCAGGGTATGAGTAGAGCGCCCCCTGTCTCTGTATCACAGACTCAGGGAATGAGTAGAGCGCCCCTGTCTCTCTATCATAGACTCAGGGGATGAGTAGAGGGCCCCCTGTCTCTCTATCATGGTCTCAGGGGATGAGTAGACCGCCTCCTGTCTCTGTATCACAGAGTCATGGGATGAGTAGTCCGCCCCCTGTCTTTGTGTCACACACTCAGTGGATGAGCAGACTACCCCCTGTCTCTGCATCACAGACTCAGGGGATGAGTAGACCGCCCCCTTCCTCTGTATCACAGACCCAGGGGATGAGGAGACCGCCCCCTGTCTCTGTATCACAAATTTAGTCAAAGAGTAGACCGTCCCCTGTCTCGGTTACACAAATTTAGGGCATGAGTAGACCGCCCCTTGTCTTTGTATCACAAATTTAGGGGATGAGTAAACCGACCCCTGTCTTTGCATCACCGACTCAGGGGATGAGTAGACCGCCCCCTGTCCCTGTATCACTGACTCAGGGGATGAGTAGACCGCCCCCTGTCCCTGTATCACAGACTCAGGGGTTGAGTAGACCGCCCCCTGTCTCTGTATCACAGACTCAGGGGATGAGTAGAGCGCCCCCTGTCTTTGTATCACAGACTCAGGGGATGAGTAGAGTGCCCCCTGTCTCTGAATCACAGACTCAGGGGATGAGTAGACCGCCCCCTGTCTCTCTATCATGGACTCAGGGGAGGAGTAGAGCGCCAACTGTCTCTGTATCATGGACTCAGGGGATGAGTAGACCGCCTCCTGTCTCTGTATCACAGACTCAAGGAATGAGTGGACCACCCCCTTGTCTCTGTATCACAGACTCAGTGGATGAGTAGACCGTCCCCTGTCTCTGTATCACAGACTCAGTGGATGAGTAGACCGCCCCCTCTTTCTGTATCACATATTGAGGGGATGAGTGGACCGCCCCATGTCTCTGTATCACAGACTCAGTGGATGAGTAGGCCTTCCCCTGTCTCTGTATCACAGACTCAGTGGATGAGTAGGCCTTCCCCTGTCTCTGTATCACAGACTCATTTGATGAGTTGACCGCCTCCTGTCTCTGCATCACAGACTCAGGGGATGAGTAGACCGCCCCCTGTCTCTCTATCATGGTCTCAGGGGAGGAGTAGAGCGCCAACTGTCTCTGTATCACAGACCTCAGTGGATGAGTAGACCGGCCCCTGTCTCTGTATCAAAGACTCAGGGGATGAGTAGACCGCCCCCTGTCTCTGTATCTAAGACTCAGGGAATGAGTTAACCCCCCCCTGTCTCTGCATCACAGACTCAGGGGATGATTAGACAGCCTCCTGTCTCTGTATCACAGACTCAAGGGATGAGTTGACCTGCTCCTGTCTTTGCATCACAGACTCAGGGGATGAGTAAACCGCCCCCTGTCTTTGTATCACCGACTCAGGGGATGAGTAGACTGCTGCCTGTCTCTGTATCACAAACTCTGGGGATGAGTAGACCACCCCCTGTCTCTGTATCACGAATTTAGGGAAAGAGTAGACTGCCCCCTGTCTCGGTTTCACAAATTTAGGGCATGAGTAGACCGTCCCCTGTCTCGGTATCACAGACTCAGTGAATGAGTAGACCGCCCCCTGTCTCTGTATTACAGACTCAGGGGATGAGTAGACCGCACACTGTCTTTGTTTCACAGACCCAGGAGATGAGTAGACCGCCCCCTGTATCTGTATCTCAGATTCAGTGGATGAGTTGACCGCCCCCTGTCTCTGTCTCACAGAGTCAGTGGATGAGTAGACCGTCCCCTGTCTCTGTCTCACAGACTCAGTGGATGTGTAGACCGCCCCCTGTCTATGTATCACAGACTCAGTGGATGAGTAGACCGCCCCCTGTCTCTGTATCACAGACTCAGGGGATGAGTAGAACGTCCCCTGTCTCTGTATCACAGACTTAGGGGATGTGTAGATCGCACCCTGTCTCTGTATCACAAATTTAGGGAAAGAGTAGACCAATCCCTGTCTCTGTATCACACACTCAGAGGATGAGGAGACCGTCCCCTGTCTCTGTATCACAGACTCAGTGGATGAGTAGACCGCCCCCTGTCTCTGCATCACAGACTCAGGGGATGAGTAAACTGCCCCTTGTCTCTTAATTACAGACTCAGGGGATGAGTAGACCGCTCCCTGTCTCTGTATCACAAACTCTGGGGATGAGTAGACCGCCCCCTGTCTCTGTATCACAAATTTAGGGAAAGAGGAGACTGCCCCCTGTCTCGGTTTCACAAATTTAGGGCATGAGTAGACCGTCCCCTGTCTCTGTTTCACAGACTCAGTGGATGAGCAGACCGCCCCCTGTCTCTGTGTCACAGACTCAGTGGATGAGCAGACCGTCCCCTGTCTCTGCATCACAGACTCAGTGGATGAGTAGTCCGCCCCCTGTCTCTGTATCACAGACTCAGGGGATGAGTAGAACGTCCCCTGTCTCTGTATCACAGACTTAGGGGATGTGTAGACCTCCCCCTGTCTCTGTATCACAGACTCAGGGGATGAGTAGAACGTCCCCTGTCTCTGTATCACAAATTTAGGGAAAGAGTAGACTGCCCCCTGTCTCGGTTTCACAAATTTAGGGCATGAGTAGACCGTCCCCTGTCTCGGTATCACAGACTCAGTGAATGAGTAGACCGCCCCCTGTCTCTGTCTCACAGAGTCAGTGGATGAGTAGACCGCCCCCTGTCTCTGTCTCACAGACTTAGGGGATGTGTAGACCGCACCCTGTCTCTGTGTCACAAATTTAGGGAAAGAGTAGACCAATCCCTGTCTCTGTATCATAGACTCAGGGGATGAGTGGAGCACCCCTGTCTCTCTATCACAGACTCAGGGTATGAGTAGAGCGCCCCCTGTCTCTGTATCACAGACTCAGGGAATGAGTAGAGCGCCCTTGTCTCTCTATCATCGACTCAGGGGATGAGTAGAGGGCCCCCTGTCTCTCTATCATGGTCTCAGGGGATGAGTAGACCGCCTCCTGTCTCTGTATCACAGAGTCATGGGATGAGTAGTCCGCCCCCTGTCTTTGTATCACACACTCAGTGGATGAGCAGACTACCCCCTGTATCTGCATCACAGACTCAGGGGATGAGTAGACCGCCCCCTGTCTCTGCATCACAGACTCAGGGGATGAGTAGACCGCCCCCTTCCTCTGTATCACAGACCCAGGGGATGAGGAGACCGCCCCCTGTCTCTGTATCACAAATTTAGTCAAAGAGTAGACCGTCCCCTGTCTCGGTTACACAAATTTAGGGCATGAGTAGACCGCCCCTTGTCTCGGTATCACAAATTTAGGGGATGAGTAAACCGACCCCTGTCTTTGCATCACCGACTCAGGGGATGAGTAGACCGCCCCCTGTCCCTGTATCACTGACTCAGGGGATGAGTAGACCGCCCCCTGTCCCTGTATCACAGACTCAGGGGATGAGTAGACCGCCCCCTGTCTCTGGATCACAGACTCAGGGGATGAGTAGAGCGCCCCCTGTCTTTGTATCACAGACTCAGGGGATGAGTAGAGTGCCCCCTGTCTCTGAATCACAGACTCAGGGGATGATTAGACAGCCTCCTGTCTCTGTATCACAGACTCAAGGGATGAGTTGACCGCCTCCTGTCTCTGCATCACAGACTCAGGGGATGAGTAGGCCTTCCCCTCTTTCTGTATCACATATTGAGGGGATGAGTAGACCGCCCCATGTCTCTGTATCACAGACTCAGTGGATGAGTAGACCGCCCCCTGTCTCTGTATCACAGACTCAGTGAATGAGTAGGCCTTCCCCTGTCTCTGTATCACAGACTCAGTGGATGAGTAGGCCTTCCCCTGTCTCTGTATCACAGACTCAGTGGATGAGTAGACCGCCCCCTCTTTCTGTATCACATATTGAGGGGATGAGTAGACCGCCCCATGTCTCTGTATCACAGACTCAGTGGATGCGTAGACCGCCCCCTGTCTCTGTATCAAAGACTCAGTGGATGAGTAGGCCTTCCCCTGTCTCTGTATCACAGACTCAGTGGATGAGTAGGCCTTCCCCTGTCTCTGTATCACAGACTCAGTGGATGAGTAGACTGGCCCCTGTCTCGGTATCACACACTCAGAGGATGAGGAGACCGCCCCCTGTCTCTGTAACTCAGATTCAGGGAATGAGTAGACCGCCCCCTGTCTCTGTTTAACAGACTCAGGGGATGACTAGACCACACAATGTCTTTGTATCACAGACTCAGGGGATGAGTAGAGTGCCCCCTGTCTCTGAATCACAGACTCAGTGGATGATTAGACTGCCTCCTGTCTCTGTATCACAGACACAAGGGATGAGTTGACCGCCTCCTGTCTCTGCATCACAGACTCAGGGGATGAGTAGACCGCCCCCTGTCTCTCCATCATGGACTCAGGGGAGGAGTAGCGCGCCAACTGTCTCTGTATCACAGACTCAGTGGATGAAAGGACCGGCCCCTGTCTCTGTATCAAAGACTCAGGGGATGAGTAGAGCGCCCCCTGTCTTTGTATCACAGACTCAGGGGATGAGTAGAGTGCCCCCTGTCTCTGCATCACAGACTCAGGGGATGATTAGACAGCCTCCTGTCTCTGTATCACAGACACAAGGGATGAGTTGACCGCCTCCTGTCTCTGCATCACAGACTCAGGGGATGAGTAGAGCGCCCCCTGTCTTTGTATCACAGACTCAGGGGATGAGGAGAGTGCCCCCTGTCTCTGTATCACAGACTCAGTGGATGAGTGGACCGGCCCCTGTCTCTGTATCACAAATTTAGGGAAAGAGTAGACTGCCCCCTGTCTCTGAATCACAGACTCAGGGGATGAGTTGACCGCCTCCTGTCTCTGCATCACAGACTCAGGGGATGAGTAGACCGCCCCCTGTCTCTCTATCATGGACTCAGGGGAGGAGTAGAGCGCCAACTGTCTCTGTATCATAGACTCAGGGGATGAGTAGACCGCCTCCTGTCTCTGTATCACAGACTCAAGGAATGAGTAGACCACCCCCTTGTCTCTGCATCACAGACTCAGTGGATGAATAGACCGCCCCACGTCTCTGTATCTCAGAGTCAGTGGATGAGTAGACCGCCCCCTGTCTCTGTATCACAGACTCAGTGGATGAGTGGACCGGCCCCTGTCTCTGCATCACAGACTCAGGGGATGAGTAGACCGCCCCCTGTCTCTCCATCATGGACTCAGGGGAGGAGTAGAGCGCCAACTGTCTCTGTATCACAGACTCAGTGGATGAGTGGACCGGCCCCTGTCTCTGTATCAAAGACTGAGGGGATGAGTAGACCGCCCCCTGTCTTTGTATCACAGACTCAGGGAATGAGTAGACCGCCCCCTGTCTTTGTATCACAGACTCAGGGGATGAGTAGAGTGCCCCCTGTCTCTGCATCACAGACTCAGGGGATGATTAGACAGCCTCCTGTCTCTGTATCACAGACACAAGGGATGAGTTGACCGCCTCCTGTCTCTACATCACAGACTCAGGGGATGAGTAGAGCGCCCCCTGTCTTTGTATCACAGACTCAGGGGATGAGGAGAGTGCCCCCTGTCTCTGTATCACAGACTCAGTGGATGAGTGGACCGGCCCCTGTCTCTGTATCAAAGACTCAGGGGATGAGTAGACCGCCCCCTGTCTCTGTATCACAAATTTAGGGAAAGAGTAGACTGCCCCCTGTCTCTGAATCACAGACTCAGGGGATGAGTTGACCGCCTCCTGTCTCTGCATCACAGACTCAGGGGATGAGTAGACCGCCCCCTGTCTCTCTATCATGGACTCAGGGGAGGAGTAGAGCGCCAACTGTCTCTGTATCATAGACTCAGGGGATGAGTAGACCGCCTCCTGTCTCTGTATCACAGACTCAAGGAATGAGTAGACCACCCCCTTGTCTCTGCATCACAGACTCAGTGGATGAATAGACCGCCCCACGTCTCTGTATCTCAGAGTCAGTGGATGAGTAGACCGCCCCCTGTCTCTGTATCACAGACTCAGTGGATGAGTGGACCGGCCCCTGTCTCTGCATCACAGACTCAGGGGATGAGTAGACCGCCCCCTGTCTCTCCATCATGGACTCAGGGGAGGAGTAGAGCGCCAACTGTCTCTGTATCACAGACTCAGTGGATGAGTGGACCGGCCCCTGTCTCTGTATCAAAGACTGAGGGGATGAGTAGACCGCCCCCTGTCTTTGTATCACAGACTCAGGGGATGAGTAGAGTGCCCCCTGTCTCTGCATCACAGACTCAGGGGATGATTAGACAGCCTCCTGTCTCTGTATCACAGACACAAGGGATGAGTTGACCGCCTCCTGTCTCTGCATCACAGACTCAGGGGATGAGTAGAGCGCCCCCTGTCTTTGTATCACAGACTCAGGGGATGAGGAGAGTGCCCCCTGTCTCTGTATCACAGACTCAGTGGATGAGTGGACCGGCCCCTGTCTCTGTATCAAAGACTCAGGGGATGAGTAGACCGCCCCCTGTCTCTGTATCACAAATTTAGGGAAAGAGTAGACTGCCCCCTGTCTCTGAATCACAGACTCAGGGGATGAGTTGACCGCCTCCTGTCTCTGCATCACAGACTCAGGGGATGAGTAGACCGCCCCCTGTCTCTCTATCATGGACTCAGGGGAGGAGTAGAGCGCCAACTGTCTCTGTATCACAGACTCAAGGAATGAGTAGACCACCCCCTTGTCTCTGCATCACAGACTCAGTGGATGAATAGACCGCCCCACGTCTCTGTATCTCAGAGTCAGTGGATGAGTAGACCGCCCCCTGTCTCTGCATCACAGACTCAGGGGATGAGTAGAGCGCCCCCTGTCTTTGTATCACAGACTCAGGGGATGAGGAGAGTGCCCCCTGTCTCTGTATCACAGACTCAGTGGATGAGTGGACCGGCCCCTGTCTCTGTATCACAAATTTAGGGAAAGAGTAGACTGCCCCCTGTCTCTGAATCACAGACTCAGGGGATGAGTTGACCGCCTCCTGTCTCTGCATCACAGACTCAGGGGATGAGTAGACCGCCCCCTGTCTCTCTATCATGGACTCAGGGGAGGAGTAGAGCGCCAACTGTCTCTGTATCATAGACTCAGGGGATGAGTAGACCGCCTCCTGTCTCTGTATCACAGACTCAAGGAATGAGTAGACCACCCCCTTGTCTCTGCATCACAGACTCAGTGGATGAATAGACCGCCCCACGTCTCTGTATCTCAGAGTCAGTGGATGAGTAGACCGCCCCCTGTCTCTGTATCACAGACTCAGTGGATGAGTGGACCGGCCCCTGTCTCTGCATCACAGACTCAGGGGATGAGTAGACCGCCCCCTGTCTCTCCATCATGGACTCAGGGGAGGAGTAGAGCGCCAACTGTCTCTGTATCACAGACTCAGTGGATGAGTGGACCGGCCCCTGTCTCTGTATCAAAGACTGAGGGGATGAGTAGACCGCCCCCTGTCTTTGTATCACAGACTCAGGGAATGAGTAGACCGCCCCCTGTCTTTGTATCACAGACTCAGGGGATGAGTAGAGTGCCCCCTGTCTCTGCATCACAGACTCAGGGGATGATTAGACAGCCTCCTGTCTCTGTATCACAGACACAAGGGATGAGTTGACCGCCTCCTGTCTCTACATCACAGACTCAGGGGATGAGTAGAGCGCCCCCTGTCTTTGTATCACAGACTCAGGGGATGAGGAGAGTGCCCCCTGTCTCTGTATCACAGACTCAGTGGATGAGTGGACCGGCCCCTGTCTCTGTATCAAAGACTCAGGGGATGAGTAGACCGCCCCCTGTCTCTGTATCACAAATTTAGGGAAAGAGTAGACTGCCCCCTGTCTCTGAATCACAGACTCAGGGGATGAGTTGACCGCCTCCTGTCTCTGCATCACAGACTCAGGGGATGAGTAGACCGCCCCCTGTCTCTCTATCATGGACTCAGGGGAGGAGTAGAGCGCCAACTGTCTCTGTATCATAGACTCAGGGGATGAGTAGACCGCCTCCTGTCTCTGTATCACAGACTCAAGGAATGAGTAGACCACCCCCTTGTCTCTGCATCACAGACTCAGTGGATGAATAGACCGCCCCACGTCTCTGTATCTCAGAGTCAGTGGATGAGTAGACCGCCCCCTGTCTCTGTATCACAGACTCAGTGGATGAGTGGACCGGCCCCTGTCTCTGCATCACAGACTCAGGGGATGAGTAGACCGCCCCCTGTCTCTCCATCATGGACTCAGGGGAGGAGTAGAGCGCCAACTGTCTCTGTATCACAGACTCAGTGGATGAGTGGACCGGCCCCTGTCTCTGTATCAAAGACTGAGGGGATGAGTAGACCGCCCCCTGTCTTTGTATCACAGACTCAGGGGATGAGTAGAGTGCCCCCTGTCTCTGCATCACAGACTCAGGGGATGATTAGACAGCCTCCTGTCTCTGTATCACAGACACAAGGGATGAGTTGACCGCCTCCTGTCTCTGCATCACAGACTCAGGGGATGAGTAGAGCGCCCCCTGTCTTTGTATCACAGACTCAGGGGATGAGGAGAGTGCCCCCTGTCTCTGTATCACAGACTCAGTGGATGAGTGGACCGGCCCCTGTCTCTGTATCAAAGACTCAGGGGATGAGTAGACCGCCCCCTGTCTCTGTATCACAAATTTAGGGAAAGAGTAGACTGCCCCCTGTCTCTGAATCACAGACTCAGGGGATGAGTTGACCGCCTCCTGTCTCTGCATCACAGACTCAGGGGATGAGTAGACCGCCCCCTGTCTCTCTATCATGGACTCAGGGGAGGAGTAGAGCGCCAACTGTCTCTGTATCACAGACTCAAGGAATGAGTAGACCACCCCCTTGTCTCTGCATCACAGACTCAGTGGATGAATAGACCGCCCCACGTCTCTGTATCTCAGAGTCAGTGGATGAGTAGACCGCCCCCTGTCTCTGTATCACAGACTCAGTGGATGAGTGGACCGGCCCCTGTCTCTGCATCACAGACTCAGGGGATGAGTAGACCGCCCCCTGTCTCTCCATCATGGACTCAGGGGAGGAGTAGAGCGCCAACTGTCTCTGTATCACAGACTCAGTGGATGAGTGGACCGGCCCCTGTCTCTGTATCAAAGACTGAGGGGATGAGTAGACCGCCCCCTGTCCCTGTATCACAGACTCTGGGGATGAGTAGAGCGCCCCCTGTCTTTGTATCACAGACTCAGGGGATGAGTAGACCGCCCCCTGTCTCTGTATCACAGACTCAGTGGATGAGTAGACCGTCCCCTGTCTCTGTATCACAGACTCAGTAGATGAGTAGACCGTCCCCTGTCTCTGTATCACAGACTCAGTGGATGAGTAGACCGCCCCCTCTTTCTGTATCACATATTGAGGGGATGAGTAGACCGCCCCATGTCTCTGTATCACAGACTCAGTGGATGAGTAGACCGCCCCCTGTCTCTGTATCACAGACTCAGTGGATGAGTAGGCCTTCCCCTGTCTCTGTATCACAGACTCAGTGGATGAGTAGGCCTTCCCCTGTCTCTGTATCACAGACTCAGTGGATGAGTAGACTGGCCCCTGTCTCTGTATCACACACTCAGAGGATGAGGAGACCGCCCCCTGTCTCTGCAACTCAGAATTTGGGGATGAGTAGACAGCCCCCTGTCTCTGCATCACAGACTCAGGGGATGAGTAAACTGCCCGTTCTCTCTGTACCACAGACTCAGGTGATGATTAGACCGCCTCCTGTCTCTGTATCACAGACTTAGGGGATGATTAGACAGTCCCCTTTCTCTGGATCACAGCCTCAAGGGATGAGTAGACCGCCCCCTGTCTCTGTACCAAAGACTCAGGGGATGAGTAGACCGCCCCCTGTCTTTGTATCATAGACTCAGGGGATGAGTAGAGCGCCCCCTGTCTCTGTATCACAGACTCAGGGGATGAGTAGAGTGCCCCCTGTCTCTGTACCAAAGACTCAGGGGATGAGTAGACCGCCCCCTGTCTCTCCATCACAGACTCAGGGGATGAGTAGAGCGCCCCCTGTCTCTGTATCACAGACTCAGGGGATGAGTAGAGTGCCCCCTGTCTCTGCATCACAGAATCAGGGGATGATCAGACAGCCTCCTGTCTCTGTATCACAGACTCAAGGGATGAGTTGACCGCCTCCTGTCTCTGCATCACGGACTCAGGGGATGAAGAGACCGCCGCCTGTCTCTCTATCATGGACTCAGGGGAGGAGTAGAGCGCCAACTGTCTCTGTATCACAGACCTCAGTGGATGAGTAGACCGGCCCCTGTCTCTGTATCAAAGACTCAGGGGATGAGTAGACCGCCCCCTGTCCCTGGATCACAGACTCAGGGGATGAGTAGACCGCCCCCTGTCTCTGTATCTAAGACTCAGGGAATGAGTTAACCGCCCCCTGTCTCTGCATCACAGACTCAGGGGATGATTAGACAGCCTCCTCTCTCTGTATCACAGACTCAAGGGATGAGTTGACCGCCTCCTGTCTCTGCATCACAGACTCAGGGGATGATTAGACCGCCCCCTGTCTCTCTATCATGGACTCAGGGGATGAGCAGACAGCCTCCTGTCTCTGTATCACAGACTCAAGGGATGAGTTGACCGCCTCCTGTCTCTGCATCACAGACTCAGGGGATGAGTAGACCGCCCCCTGTCTCTCTATCATGGACTCAGTGGAGGAGTAGAGCGCCAACTGTCTCTGTATCATAGACTCAGGGGATGAGTAGACAGCCTCCTGTCTCTGTATCACAGACTCAAGGAATGAGTAGACCACCCCCTTGTCTCTGCATCACAGACTCAGTGGATGAATAGACCGCCCCACGTCTCTGTATCTCAGAGTCAGTGGATGAGTAGACCGCCCCCTGTCTCTGTATCACAGACTCAGTGGATGAGTAGACCGTCCCCTGTCTCTGTATTGCAGACTCAGTGGATGAGTAGACCGCCCCCTGTCACTGTGTCACAGACTCAGGGGATGAGTAGAACGTCCCCTGTCTCTTTATCACAGACTTAGGGGATGTGTAGACCGCACCCTGTCTCTGTATCACAAATTTAGGGAAAGAGTAGACTGCCCCCTGTCTCGGTTTCACAAATTTAGGGCATGAGTAGACCGTCCCCTGTCTCGGTATCACAGACTCAGTGAATGAGTACACCGCCCCCTGTCTCTGTATAACAGACTCAGGGGATGACTAGACCACACACTGTCTTTGTATCACAGACCCAGGGGATGAGTAGAACGCACCCTCTTTCTGTATCTCAGAGTCAGTGGATGAGTAGACCGCCCCCTGTCTCTGTCTCACAGAGTCAGTGGATGAGTAGACCGTCCCCTGTCTCTGTCTCACAGACTCAGTGGATGAGTAGAACGCCCCCTGTCTCTGTATCACAGACTTAGGGGATGAGTAGAACGTCCCCTGTCTCTGTATCACAGACTTAGGGGATGTGTCGACCGCACCCTGTCTCTGTATCACAAATTTAGGGAAAGAGTAGACCAATCCCTGTCTCTGTATCACAAACTCAGGGGATGAGTAGACCGCCCCCTGTCTCTGGATGACAGACTCAGGGGATGAGTTGACCGCACCCTGTCTCTGTATCATAGACTCAGGGGATGAGTAGAGCGCCCCTGTCTCTCTATCACAGACTCAGGGGATGAGTAGAGCGCCCCCTGTCTCTGGATCACAGACTCAGGGAATGAGTGGAGCGCCCCTGTCTCTCTATCATAGACTCAGGGGATGAGTAGAGGGCTCCCTGTCTCTCTATCATGGTCTCAGGGGATGAGTAGACCGCCTCCTGTCTCTGTATCACAGAGTCATGGGATGAGTAGTCCGCCCCCTGTCTTTGTGTCACACACTCAGTGGATGAGCAGACTGCCCCCTGTCTCTGCATCACAGACTCAGAGGATGAGTAGACCTCCCCCTGTCTCTGCATCACAGACTCAGGGGATGAGTAGACCGCCCCCTTCCTCTGTATCACAGACCCAGGGGATGAGTAGACCGCCCCCTGTCTCTGTACCACAAATTTAGTCAAAGAGTAGACCGTCCCCTGTCTCGGTTACACAAATTTAGGGGATGAGTAGACCGCCCCTTGTCTCGGTATCACAAACTTAGGGGATGCGTAAACCGACCCCTGGCTTTGCATCACCGACTCAGGGGATGAGTAGACCGCCCCCTGTCCCTGTATCACAGACTCAGGGGATGAGTAGACCGCCCCCTGTCTCTGTATCTCAGACTCAAGGGATGAGTTGACCGCCCCCTATCCCTGTATCACAGACTCAGGGGATGAGTAGACCGCCCCCTGTCCCTGTATCACAGACTCAGGGGATGAGTAGAGCGCCCCCTGGCTCTGCAGCACAGACTCAGGGGATGATTAGACAGCCTCCTGTCTCTGTATCATAGACTCAAGGGATGAGTTGACCGCCAACTGTCTCTGTATCACAGACTCAGTGGATGAATAGACCGCCCCATGTCTCTGTATCTCAGACTCAGTGGATGAGTAGACCGCCCCCTGTCTCTGTATCACAGACTCAGTGGATGAGTAGACCGTCCCCTGTCTCTGTATCACAGACTCAGTGGATGAGTAGACCGCCCCCTGTCTCTGTATCACAGACTCAGTGGATGAGTAGACCGCCCCCTGTTTCTGTTTCACAGACTCAGTGGATGAGTAGACCGCCCCCTCTTTCTGTATCACATATTGAGGGGATGAGTAGACCGCCCCCTGTCTCTGTATCACAGACTCAGTGGATGAGTAGACTGGCCCCTGTCTCTGTATCACACACTCAGAGGATGAGTAGGCCTTCCCCTGTCTCTGTATCACAGACTCAGTGGATGAGTAGGCCTTCCCCTGTCTCTGTATCACAGACTCAGTGGATGAGTAGACCGCCCCCTCTTTCTGTATCACATATTGAGGGGATGAGTAGACCGCCCCATGTCTCTGTATCACAGACTCAGTGGATGAGTAGACCGCCCCCTGTCTCTGTATCACAGACTCAGTGGATGAGTAGGCCTTCCCCTGTCTCTGTATCACAGACTCAGTGGATGAGTAGGCCTTCCCCTGTCTCTGTATCACAGACTCAGTGGATGAGTAGACTGGCCCCTGTCTCGGTATCACACACTCAGAGGATGAGAAGACCGCCCCCTGTCTCTGTATAACAGACTCAGGGGATGACTAGACCACACAATGTCTTTGTATCACAGACTCAGGGGATGAGTAGACCGCCTCCTGTCTCTGCATCACAGACTCAGGGGATGAGTAGACCGCCCCCTGTCTCTCCATCATGGACTCAGGGGAGGAGTAGAGCGCCAACTGTCTCTGTATCACAGACTCAGTGGATGAAAGGACCGGCCCCTGTCTCTGTATCAAAGACTCAGGGGATGAGTAGAGTGCCCCCTGTCTCTGCATCACAGACTCAGGGGATGATTAGACAGCCTCCTGTCTCTGTATCACAGACACAAGGGATGAGTTGACCGCCTCCTGTCTCTGCATCACAGACTCAGGGGATGAGTAGACCGCCCCCTGTCTCTCCATCATGGACTCAGGGGAGGAGTAGAGCGCCAACTGTCTCTGTATCACAGACTCAGTGGATGAGTGGACCGGCCCCTGTCTCTGTATCAAAGACTCAGGGGATGAGTAGACCGCCCCCTGTCTTTGTATCACAGACTCAGGGGATGAGTAGAGCGCCAACTGTCTCTGTATCATAGACTCAGGGGATGAGTAGACCGCCTCCTGTCTCTGTATCACAGACTCAAGGAATGAGTGGACCACCCCCTTGTCTCTGTATCACAGACTCAGTGGATGAATAGACCGCCCCATGTCTCTGTATCTCAGACTCAGTGGATGAGTAGACCGTCCCCTGTCTCTGTATCACAGACTCAGTGGATGAGTAGACCGTCCCCTGTCTCTGTATCACAGACTCAGTGGATGAGTAGACCGCCCCCTCTTTCTGTATCACATATTGAGGGGATGAGTAGACCGCCCCATGTCTCTGTATCACAGACTCAGTGGATGAGTAGGCCTTCCCCTGTCTCTGTATCACAGACTCAGTGGATGAGTAGGCCTTCCCCTGTCTCTGTATCACAGACTCAGTGGATGAGTAGACTGGCCCCTGTCTCTGTATCACACACTCAGAGGATGAGGAGACCGCCCCCTGTCTCTGTAACTCAGAATTTGGGGATGAGTAGACAGCCCCCTGTCTCTGCATCACAGACTCAGGGGATGAGTAAACTGCCCGTTCTCTCTGTACCACAGACTCAGGTGATGAGCAGTCCGCCTCCTGTCTCTGCATCACAGACTCAGGGGATGAGTAGACCGCCCCCTGTCTCTGTATAACAGACTCAGGGGATGACTAGACCACACACTGTCTTTGTATCACAGACCCAGGGGATGAGTAGAACGCACCCTCTTTCTGTACCTCAGAGTCAGTGGATGAGTAGACCGTCCCCTGTCTCTGTCTCACAGACTCAGTGGATGAGTAGAACGCCCCCTGTCTCTGTATCACAGACTCAGGGTATGAGTAGAACGTCCCCTGTCTCTGTATCACAGACTGAGGGGATGTGTCGACCGCACCCTGTCTCTGTATCACAAATTTAGGGAAAGAGTAGACCAATCCCTGTCTCTGTATCACAAACTCAGGGGATGAGTAGACCGCCCCCTGTCTCTGTATGACAGACTCAGGGGATGAGTTGACCGCACCCTGTCTCTGTATCATAGACTCAGGGGATGAGTAGAGCGCCCCTGTCTCTCTATCACAGACTCAGGGGATGAGTAGAGCGCCCCCTGTCTCTGTATCACAGACTCAGGGAATGAGTGGAGCGCCCCTGTCTCTCTATCATGGACTCAGGGGATGAGTAGAGGGCCCCCTGTCTCTCTATCATGGTCTCAGGGGATGAGTCGACCACCTCCTGTCTCTGTATCACAGAGTCATGGGATGAGTAGTCCGCCCCCTGTCTTTGTGTCACACACTCAGTGGATGAGTAGACCGCCCCCTGTCTCTGCATCACAGACTCAGGGGATGAGTAGACCGCCCCCTTCCTCTGTATCACAGACCCAGGGGATGAGTAGACCGCCCCCTGTCGCTGTATCACAAATTTAGTCAAAGAGTAGACCGTCCCCTGTCTCGGTTACACAAATTTAGGGGATGAGTAAACCGACCCCTGGCTTTGCATCACCGACTCAGGGGATGAGTAGACCGCCCCCTGTCCCTGTATCACAGACTCAGGGGATGAGTAGACCGCCCCCTGTCTCTGTATCTCAGACTCAGGGAATGAGTTAACCGCCCCCTGTCTCTGGATCACAGACTCAGGGGATGAGTAGACCGCCCCCTGTCCCTGTATCACAGACTCAGGGGATGAGTAGAGCGCCCCCTGGCTCTGCAGCACAGACTCAGGGGATGATTAGACAGCCTCCTGTCTCTGTATCATAGACTCAAGGGATGAGTTGACCGCCAACTGTCTCTGTATCACAGACTCAGTGGATGAATAGACCGCCCCATGTCTCTGTATCTCAGACTCAGTGGATGAGTAGACCGCCCCCTGTCTCTGTATCACAGACTCAGTGGATGAGTAGACCGTCCCCTGTCTCTGTATCACAGACTCAGTGGATGAGTAGACCGCCCCCTGTCTCTGTATCACAGACTCAGTGGATGAGTAGACCGCCCCCTGTTTCTGTTTCACAGACTCAGTGGATGAGTAGACCGCCCCCTCTTTCTGTATCACATATTGAGGGGATGAGTAGACCGCCCCCTGTCTCTGTATCACAGACTCAGTGGATGAGTAGACTGGCCCCTGTCTCTGTATCACACACTCAGAGGATGAGTAGGCCTTCCCCTGTCTCTGTATCACAGACTCAGTGGATGAGTAGGCCTTCCCCTGTCTCTGTATCACAGACTCAGTGGATGAGTAGACCGCCCCCTCTTTCTGTATCACATATTGAGGGGATGAGTAGACCGCCCCATGTCTCTGTATCACAGACTCAGTGGATGAGTAGACCGCCCCCTGTCTCTGTATCACAGACTCAGTGGATGAGTAGGCCTTCCCCTGTCTCTGTATCACAGACTCAGTGGATGAGTAGGCCTTCCCCTGTCTCTGTATCACAGACTCAGTGGATGAGTAGACTGGCCCCTGTCTCGGTATCACACACTCAGAGGATGAGAAGACCGCCCCCTGTCTCTGTATAACAGACTCAGGGGATGACTAGACCACACAATGTCTTTGTATCACAGACTCAGGGGATGAGTAGACCGCCTCCTGTCTCTGCATCACAGACTCAGGGGATGAGTAGACCGCCCCCTGTCTCTCCATCATGGACTCAGGGGAGGAGTAGAGCGCCAACTGTCTCTGTATCACAGACTCAGTGGATGAAAGGACCGGCCCCTGTCTCTGTATCAAAGACTCAGGGGATGAGTAGAGTGCCCCCTGTCTCTGCATCACAGACTCAGGGGATGATTAGACAGCCTCCTGTCTCTGTATCACAGACACAAGGGATGAGTTGACCGCCTCCTGTCTCTGCATCACAGACTCAGGGGATGAGTAGACCGCCCCCTGTCTCTCCATCATGGACTCAGGGGAGGAGTAGAGCGCCAACTGTCTCTGTATCACAGACTCAGTGGATGAGTGGACCGGCCCCTGTCTCTGTATCAAAGACTCAGGGGATGAGTAGACCGCCCCCTGTCTTTGTATCACAGACTCAGGGGATGAGTAGAGCGCCAACTGTCTCTGTATCATAGACTCAGGGGATGAGTAGACCGCCTCCTGTCTCTGTATCACAGACTCAAGGAATGAGTGGACCACCCCCTTGTCTCTGTATCACAGACTCAGTGGATGAATAGACCGCCCCATGTCTCTGTATCTCAGACTCAGTGGATGAGTAGACCGTCCCCTGTCTCTGTATCACAGACTCAGTGGATGAGTAGACCGTCCCCTGTCTCTGTATCACAGACTCAGTGGATGAGTAGACCGCCCCCTCTTTCTGTATCACATATTGAGGGGATGAGTAGACCGCCCCATGTCTCTGTATCACAGACTCAGTGGATGAGTAGGCCTTCCCCTGTCTCTGTATCACAGACTCAGTGGATGAGTAGGCCTTCCCCTGTCTCTGTATCACAGACTCAGTGGATGAGTAGACTGGCCCCTGTCTCTGTATCACACACTCAGAGGATGAGGAGACCGCCCCCTGTCTCTGTAACTCAGAATTTGGGGATGAGTAGACAGCCCCCTGTCTCTGCATCACAGACTCAGGGGATGAGTAAACTGCCCGTTCTCTCTGTACCACAGACTCAGGTGATGAGCAGTCCGCCTCCTGTCTCTGCATCACAGACTCAGGGGATGAGTAGACCGCCCCCTGTCTCTGTATAACAGACTCAGGGGATGACTAGACCACACACTGTCTTTGTATCACAGACCCAGGGGATGAGTAGAACGCACCCTCTTTCTGTACCTCAGAGTCAGTGGATGAGTAGACCGCCCCCTGTCTCTGTCTCAGAGTCAGTGGATGAGTAGACCGTCCCCTGTCTCTGTCTCACAGACTCAGTGGATGAGTAGAACGCCCCCTGTCTCTGTATCACAGACTCAGGGTATGAGTAGAACGTCCCCTGTCTCTGTATCACAGACTGAGGGGATGTGTCGACCGCACCCTGTCTCTGTATCACAAATTTAGGGAAAGAGTAGACCAATCCCTGTCTCTGTATCACAAACTCAGGGGATGAGTAGACCGCCCCCTGTCTCTGTATGACAGACTCAGGGGATGAGTTGACCGCACCCTGTCTCTGTATCATAGACTCAGGGGATGAGTAGAGCGCCCCTGTCTCTCTATCACAGACTCAGGGGATGAGTAGAGCGCCCCCTGTCTCTGTATCACAGACTCAGGGAATGAGTGGAGCGCCCCTGTCTCTCTATCATGGACTCAGGGGATGAGTAGAGGGCCCCCTGTCTCTCTATCATGGTCTCAGGGGATGAGTCGACCACCTCCTGTCTCTGTATCACAGAGTCATGGGATGAGTAGTCCGCCCCCTGTCTTTGTGTCACACACTCAGTGGATGAGTAGACCGCCCCCTGTCTCTGCATCACAGACTCAGGGGATGAGTAGACCGCCCCCTTCCTCTGTATCACAGACCCAGGGGATGAGTAGACCGCCCCCTGTCGCTGTATCACAAATTTAGTCAAAGAGTAGACCGTCCCCTGTCTCGGTTACACAAATTTAGGGGATGAGTAAACCGACCCCTGGCTTTGCATCACCGACTCAGGGGATGAGTAGACCGCCCCCTGTCCCTGTATCACAGACTCAGGGGATGAGTAGACCGCCCCCTGTCTCTGTATCTCAGACTCAGGGAATGAGTTAACCGCCCCCTGTCTCTGTTTCACAGACTCAGGGGATGAGTAGAGCGCCCCCTGTCTTTGTATCACAGACTCAGGGGATGAGTAGAGTGCCCCCTGTCTCTGCATCACAGACTCAGGGGATGATTAGACAGCCTCCTGTCTCTGTATCACAGACTCAAGGGATGAGTTGACTGCCTCCTGTCTCTGCATCACAGACTCAGGGGATGAGTAGAGTGCCCCCTGTCTCTGCATCACAGACTCAGGGGATGATTAGACAGCCTCCTGTCTCTGTATCACAGACTCAAGGGATGAGTTGACTGCCTCCTGTCTCTGCATCACAGACTCAGGGGATGAGTAGACCGCCCCCTGTCTCTCTATCATGGATTCAGGGGATGAGCAGACAGCCTCCTGTCTCTGTATCACAGACTCAAGGGATGAGTTGACTGCCTCCTGTCTCTGCATCACAGACTCAGGGGATGAGTAGACCGCCCCCTGTCTCTCTATCATGGATTCAGGGGAGGAGTAGAGCGCCCCCTGTCTCTGTATCACAGACTCAAGGGATGAGTTGACTGCCTCCTGTCTCTGCATCACAGACTCAGGGGATGAGTAGACCGCCCCCTGTTTCTGTTTCACAGACTCAGTGGATGAGTAGACCGCCCCCTCTTTCTGTATCACATATTGAGGGGATGAGTAGACCGTCCCCTGTCTCTGCATCACAGACTCAGGGGATGATTAGACAGCCTCCTGTCTCTAGATCACAGCCTCAAGGGATGAGTAGACCGCCCCCTGTCTCTGTATCAAAGACTCAGGGGATGAGTAGACCGCCCCCTATCTTTGTATCAAAGGCTCAGGGGATGAGTTGACCGCCCCCTGTCTCTGTCTCATCGACTCAGGGGATGAGTAGAGCGCCCCTGTCTCTCTGTCACAGACTCAGGGGATTAGTAGAGCGCCCCCTGTCTCTCTATCACAGACTCAGGGGATGAGTGGAGCGCCCCCTGTCTCTCTATCACAGACTCAGGGGATGAGTTGACCGCCCCCTGTCTCTCTATCATAGACTCAGGGGATGAGTAGAGGGCCCCCTGTCTCTCTATCATGGTCTCAGGGGATGAGGAGACCGCCTCCTGTCTCTGTATCACAGAGTCAGTGGATGAGTAGACCTCCCCCTGTCTCTGTAACTCAGAATTTGGGGATGAGTCGACAGCCCCCTGTCTCTGCATCACAGACTCAGGGGATGAGTAAACTGCCCCTTGTCTCTTAATTACAGACTCAGGGGATGAGTAAACTGCCTCCTGTCTTTGCATCACAGACTCAGGGGATGAGTAAACCGCCCCCTGTCTTTGTAGCACCGACTCAGGGGATGAGTAGACCGCTCCCTGTCTCTGTATCACAAACTCTGGGAATGAGTAGACCGCCCCCTGTCTCTGTATCACAAATTTAGGGAAAGAGTAGACTGCCCCCTGTCTCGGTTTCACAAATTTAGGGCATGAGTAGACCGTCCCCTGTCTCGGTATCACAGACTCTGTGAATGAGTAGACCGCCCCCTGTCTCTGTATAACAGACTCAGGGGATGACTGGACCGCACACTGTCTTTGTATCACAGACTCAGGGGATCAGTAGACCTTCCCCTGTCTTTGTATCACAGACCCAGGGGATGAGTAGACCGCCCCCTGTATCTGTATCTCAGAGTCAGTGGATGAGTAGACCGCCCCCTGTCTCTGCATCACAGACTCAGTGGATGAGTAGACCGCCCCCTCTTTCTGTATCACATATTGAGGGGATGAGTAGAGCGCCCCCTGTCTCTGTATCACAGACTTAGTGGATGACTGGACCACACACTGTCTTTGTATCACAGACCCAGGGGATGAGTAGACCGCTCCCTGTCTCTGCATCACAAACTCTGGGGATGAGTAGACCGTCCTCTGTCTTTGTATCACAAATTTAGGGCATGAGTAGACCGTCCCCTGTCTCTGTATCACAAATTTAGGGCATGAGTAGACCGTCCCCTGTCTCTGTCTCACAGACTCAGTGGATGAGTAGACCGCCCCCTGTCTCTGTATCACAGACTCAGGGGATGAGTAGAACGTCCCCTGTCTCGGTTTCACAAATTTAGGGCATGAGTAGACCGTCCCCTGTCTCGGTATCACAGACTCAGTGAATGAGTAGACCGCCCCCTGTCTCTGTATAACAGACTCAGGGGATGACTAGACCACACACTGTCTTTGTATCACAGACCCAGGGGATGAGTGGACCGCCCCCTGTATCTGTATCTCAGAGTCAGTGGATGAGTAGACCGCCCCCTGTCTCTGTCTCACAGAGTCAGTGGATGAGTTGACCGCCCCCTGTCTCTGTATCACAGACTCAGGGGATGAGTAGAACGTCCCCTGTCTCTGTATCACAGACTTAGGGGATGTGTGGACCGCACCCTGTCTCTGTATCACAAATTTAGGGAAAGAGTAGACCAATCCCTGTCTCTGTATGACAGACTCAGGGGATGAGTTGACCGCCCCCTGTCTCTGTATCATAGACTCAGGGGATGAGTAGAGCGCCCCTGTCTCTGTATCACAGACTCAGGGAATGAGTAGAGCGCCCCTGTCTCTCTATCATAGACTCAGGGGATGAGTAGAGGGCCCCCTGTCTCTCCATCATGGTCTCAGGGGATGAGTAGACCGCCTCCTGTCTCTGCATCACAGAGTCAGGGGATGAGTAGACCGCCCCCTGTCTCTGCATCACAGACTCAGGGGTTGAGTAGACCGCCCCCTTCCTCTGTATCACAGACCCAGGGGATGAGTAGACCGCCCCCCGTCTCTGTATCACAAATTTAGTCAAAGAGTAGACCGTCCCCTGTCTCGGTTACACAAATTTAGGGGATGAGTAGACCGCCCCTTGTCTCGGTATCGCAAATTTAGGGGATGAGTAAACCGACCCCTGGCTTTGCATCACCGACTCAGGGGATGAGTAGACCGCCCCCTGTCCCTGTATCACAGACTCAGGGGATGAGTAGACCGCCCCCTGTCTCTGTATCTCAGACTCAGGGAATGAGTTAACCGCCCCCTGTCTCTGTTTCACAGACTCAGGGGATGAGTAGAGCGCCCCCTGTCTTTGTATCACAGACTCAGGGGATGAGTAGAGTGCCCCCTGTCTCTGTATCACAGACTCAAGGGATGAGTTGACCGCCTCCTGTCTCTGCATCACAGACTCAGGGGATGAGTAGACCGCCCCCTGTCTCTCTATCATGGATTCAGGGGAGGAGTAGAGCGCCAACTGTGTCTGTATCACATACTCAGTGGATGAGTGGACCGGCCCCTGTCTCTGTATCAAAGACTCAGGGGATGAGTAGACCGCCCCCTGTCCCTGTATCACAGAGTCAGGGGATGAGTTAACCGCCCCCTGTCTCTGTATCAAAGACTCAAGGGACGAGTTGACCGCCTCCTGTCTCTGCATCACAGACTCAGGGGATGAGTAGACCGCCCCCTGTCTCTCCATCATGGACTCAGGGGAGGAGTAGAGCGCCAACTGTCTCTGCATCATAGACTCAGGGGATGAGTAGACCGCCTCCTGTCTCTGTATCACAGACTCAGTGGATGAATAGACCGCCCCATGTCTCTGTATCTCAGACTCAGTGGATGAGTAGACCGCCCCCTGTCTCTGTATCACAGACTCTGTGGATGAGTAGACCGCCCCCTGTTTCTGTTTCACAGACTCAGTGGATGAGTAGACCGTCCCCTGTCTCTCTATCACAGACCCAGTGGATGAGTAGACCGCCCCCTGTTTCTGTTTCACAGACTCAGTGGATGAGTAGACCGCCCCCTCTTTCTGTATCACATATTGAGGGGATGAGTAGACCGCCCCCTGTCTCTGTATCACAGACTCAGTGGATGAGTAGACTGGCCCCTGTCTCTGTTTCACACACTCAGAGGATGAGGAGACCGTCCCCTGTCTCTGTAACTCAGAATTTGGGGATGAGTAGACAGCCCCCTGTCTCTGCATCACAGACTCAGGGGATGAGTAAACTGCCTCCTGTCTTTGCATCACAGACTCAGGGGATGAGTTAACCGCCCCCTGTCTTTGTATCACCGACTCAGGGGATGAGTAGACCGCTCCCTGTCTCTGTATCACAAACTCTGGGAATGAGTAGACCGCTCCCTGTCTCTGTATCACAAATTTAGGGAAAGAGTAGACTGCCCCCTGTCTCGGTTTCACAAATTTAGGGCATGAGTAGACCGTCACCTGTCTCGGTATCACAGACTCTGTGAATGAGTAGACCGCCCACTGTCTTTGTATCACAGACTCAGGGGATCAGTAGACCGTCCCCTGTCTTTGTATCACAGACCCAGGGGATGAGTAGACCGCCCCCTGTATCTGTATCTCAGAGTCAGTGGATGAGTAGACCGCCCCCTGTCTCTGTATCACAGACTCTGTGGATGAGTAGACCGCCCCCTCTTTCTGTATCACATATTGAGGGGATGAGTAGAGCGCCCCCTGTCTCTGTATCACAGACTTAGTGGATGAGTAGACCGCCCCCTGTCTCTGTCTCACAGACTCAGGGGATGACTGGACCACACACTGTCTTTGTATCACACACCCAGGGGATGAGTAGACCGCTCCCTGTCTCTGTATCAAAAACTCTGGGGATGAGTAGACCGTCCTCTGTCTTTGTATCACAAATTTAGGGAAAGAGTAGACTGCCCCCTGTCTTGGTTTCACAAATTTAGGGCATGAGTAGACCGTCCCCTGTCTCTGTATCACAAATTTAGGGAAAGAGTAGACTGCCCCCTGTCTCGGTTTCACAAATTTAGGGCATGAGTAGACCGTCCCCTGTCTCTGTCTCTCAGAGTCAGTGGATGAGTAGACCGTCCCCTGTCTCTGTCACACAGACTCAGTGGATGAGTAGACCGTCCCCTGTCTCTGTATCACAAATTTAGGGAAAGAGTAGACTGCCCCCTGTCTCGGTTTCACAAATTTAGGGCATGAGTAGACCGTCCCCTGTCTCTGTCTCTCAGAGTCAGTGGATGAGTAGACCGTCCCCTGTCTCTGTCACACAGACTCAGTGGATGAGTAGACCGCCCCCTGTCTCTGTATCACAGACTCAGGGGATGAGTAGAAATTCCCCTGTCTCGGTTTCACAAATTTAGGGCATGAGTAGACCGTCCCCTGTCTCGGTATCACAGACTCAGTGAATGAGTAGACCGCCCCCTGTCTCTGTATCACAGACTCAGTGGATGAGTAGGCCTTCCCCTGTCTCTGTATCAGAGACTCAGTGGATGAGTAGACCGCCCCCTCTTTCTGTATCACATATTGAGGGGATGAGTAGACCGCCCCATGTCTCTGTATCACAGACTCAGTGGATGAGTAGACCGCCCCCTGTCTCTGTATCACAGACTCAGTGGATGAGTAGGCCTTCCCCTGTCTCTGTATCACAGACTCAGTGGATGAGTAGGCCTTCCCCTGTCTCTGTATCACAGACTCAGTGGATGAGTAGACTGGCCCCTGTCTCGGTATCACACACTCAGAGGATGAGGAGACCGCCCCCTGTCTCTGTAACTCAGAATTTGGGGATGAGTAGACAGATGAGGGAGAGGGGCAGAGAGAGAGAGAGAGGGGGAGAGAGAGAGAGATGGGGTGAGGGAGAGAGAGACGGATGGGGTGAGGGAGACAGAGAGGGAGAGAGAGAGAGAGAGAGGGAGAGAGAGAGAGAGAGAGATGGGGTGAGGGAGAGGGAGATGGATGGGCTGAGGGAGAGAGAGACGGATGGGCTGAGGGAGAGAGAGAGAGAGGGGGAGAGAGAGAGAGAGAGAGGGGGAGAGAGAGAGAGAGAGATGGGGTGAGGGAGAGGGAGACGGATGGGCTCAGGGAGAGAGAGACGGATGGGCTGAGGGAGAGAGAGAGAGAGAGGGGGAGAGAGAGAGAGAGAGGGGGATGGGGTGAGGGCGAGAGAGGGGGATGGGGTGAGGGCGAGAGAGGGGGATGGGGTGAGGGCGAGAGAGGGGGATGGGGTGAGGGCGAGAGAGGGGGATGGGGTGAGGGCGAGAGAGGGGGATGGGGTGAGGGCGAGAGAGGGGGATGGGGTGAGGGCGAGAGAGGGGGATGGGGTGAGGGCGAGAGAGGGGGATGGGGTGAGGGCGAGAGAGGGGGATGGGGTGAGGGCGAGAGAGGGGGATGGGGTGAGGGCGAGAGAGGGGGATGGGGTGAGGGCGAGAGAGGGGGATGGGGTGAGGGCGAGAGAGGGGGATGGGGTGAGGGCGAGAGAGAGGGGGCCGGGGTGAGGGCGAGAGAGAGGGGGCCGGGGTGAGGGCGAGAGAGGGGGCCGGGGTGAGGGCGAGAGAGAGGGGGCCGGGGTGATGGCGAGAGAGAGGGGGCCGGGGTGAGGGCGAGAGAGGGGGCCGGGGTGAGGGCGAGAGAGGGGGCCGGGGTGAGGGCGAGAGAGGGGGCCGGGGTGAGGGCGAGAGAGGGGGCCGGGGTGAGGGCGAGAGAGGGGGATGGGGTGAGGGCGAGAGAGGGGGATGGGGTGAGGGCGAGAGAGGGGGCTGGGGTGAGGGCGAGAGAGGGGGCTGGGGTGAGGGCGAGAGAGGGGGCTGGGGTGAGGGCGAGAGAGGGGGATGGGGTGAGGGCGAGAGAGGGGGATGGGGTGAGGGCGAGAGAGAGGGATGGGGTGAGGGCGAGAGAGAGGGATGGGGTGAGGGCGAGAGAGAGGGATGGGGTGAGGGCGAGAGAGAGGGATGGGGTGAGGGCGAGAGAGAGACGGATGGGATGAGGGAGAGAGAGAGAGAGAAAGATATGGAGATGGGCTGAGGGAGAGAGAGAGACGGATGGGCTGAGGGAGAGAGAGAGAGAGAGAGTGATAGAGAGAGAGATGGGGTGAGGGAGAGAGAGCGAGAGAAAGATCCAGAGATGGGCTGAGGGAGAGAGAGAGAGAGAGAGAGAGAGATGGGCTGAGGGAGAGAGAGACGGATAGGGTGAGGGAGAGAGAGGGAGAGAGAGAGATAGAGAGACAGAGAGAGAGATGGGGTGAGGGAGAGAGAGCGAGAGAAAGATACGGAGATGGGCTGAGGGAGAGAGAGAGACGGACGGACGGGCTGAGGGAGAGAGAGGGAGAGAGAGCGAGAGAGAGTGATAGAGAGAGAGATGGGGTGAGGGAGAGAGAGCGAGAGATAGTGAAAGAGAGTGAAAGAGAGAGAGATGGGGTGAGGGAGAGAGAGCGAGAGAAAGATACAGAGATGGGCTGAGGGAGAGAGAGAGATGGACTGAGGGAGAGAGAGAGAGAGAGATGGGCTGAGGGAGAGAGAGAGAGAGAGAAAGATACAGAGATGGAGAGAGAGAGAGATGGGCTGAGGGAGAGAGAAAGAGAGATAGAGAGAGAGAGAGATGGGGTGAGGGGGAGAGAGACGGATGGGCTGAGGGAGAAAGAGCGAGAGAGAGAGAAAGATACACAGATGGGCTGAGGGAGAGATAGAGAGAGAGAGAGGTGGGCTGAGGGAGAGAAAGAGAGATAGATAGAGAGAGAGAGATGGGCTGAGGGGGAGGGAGACGGATGGGCTGAGGGAGAGAGAGCGAGAGAGAGAGAAAGATGCAAAGATGTGCTGAGGGAGAGATAGAGAGAGAGAGAGATGGGCTGAGGGAGAGAGAGAGAACGAGAGAGTTAGAGAGAGATAGAGATGGGCTGAGGGGGAGAGAGACGGATGGGCTGAGGGAGAAAGAGCGAGAGAGAGAGAAAGATACAGAGATGGGCTGAGGGAGAGAGAGATGGGCTGAGGGAGAGAGAGAGAAAGAGAGATAGAGAGAGAGAGATGGGGTGAGGGGGAGAGAGACGGATGGGCTGAGGGAGAGAGAGAGAAAGAGAGAGAGAGAGAGAGAGATGGGCTGAGGGAGAGAGAGAGAAAGAGAGATAGAGAGAGAGAGAGAGAGAGAGATGGGGTGAGGGGGAGAGAGACGGATGGGCTGAGGGAGAGAGAGAGAAAGAGAGAGAGAGAGAGAGAGAGAGAGATGGGCTGAGGGAGAGAGAGAGAAAGAGAGATAGAGAGATGGGGAGAGGGGGAGAGAGACGGATGGGCTGAGGGAGAGAGAGCGAGAGAGAGAGAAAGATACAGAGATGGGCTGAGGGAGAGAGAGAGAGAGAGATGGACTGAGGGAGAGAGAGAGACGGATGGGCTGAGGGAGAGAGAGAGAGAGATGGGCTGAGGGAGGGAGAGAGAGAGAGAGAGAAAGATACAGAGATGGGCTGAGGGAGAGATAGAGAGAGAGAGAGATGGGCTGAGGGAGAGAGAGGGAAAGAGAGATAGAGAGAGAGAGAGATGGGGTGAGGGGGAGAGAGACGGATGGGCTGAGGGAGAAAGAGAGAGAAAGACACACAGATGGGCTGAGGGAGAGATAGAGAGAGAGAGAGATGGGCTGAGGGAGAGAGAGAGAAAGAGAGATAGAGAGAGAGAGATGGGCTGAGGGGGAGGGAGACGGATGGGCTGAGGGAGAGAGAGCGAGAGAGAGAGAAAGAAACAAAGATGGGCTGAGGGAGAGATAGAGAGAGAGAGATGGGCTGAGGGAGAGAGAGAGAAAGAGAGATAGAGAGAGAGACGGATGGGCTGAGGGAGAAAGAGCGAGAGAGAAAGAGACAGAGATGGGCTGAGGGAGAGATAGAAAGAGAGAGAGATGGGCTGAGGGAGAGAGAGAGAAAGAGAGATAGAGAGAGAGAGATGGGCTGAGGGGGAGAGAGACGGATGGGCTGAGGGAGGGAGAGAGAGAGAGAGATGGGCTGAGGGAGAGAAAGAGAAAGAGAGATAGAGAGAGAGATGTGGTGAGGGGGAGAGAGACGGATGGGCTGAGGGAGAGAGAGCGAGAGAGAGAGAAAGATACAGAGATGGGCTGAGGGAGAGATGGAGAGAGAGAGAGATGGGCTGAGGGAGAGAGAGGGAGAGAGAGAGAAAGAGAGACAGAGAGAGAGAGAAGGGGTGAGGGGGAGAGAGACGGATGGACTGAGGGAGAGAGAGAGAGAGAGAGAGGGAAAGATACAGAGATGGGCTGAGGGAGAGACAGAGAGAGAGACAGATGGGGTGAGGGGGAGAGAGACGGATGGGCTGAGGGAGAGAGAGAGAGAGAGAGAGGGAAAGATACAGAGATGGGCTGAGGGAGAGATAGAGAGAGAGAGAGAGAGATGGGCTGAGGGAGAGAGAGACGGATGGGATGAGGGAGAGAGAGAGAGAGAAAGATACGGAGATGGGCTGAGGGAGAGAGAGAGATGGGCTGAGGGAGAGAGAGAGACGGGCTGAGGGAGAGAGAGAGAGAGAGAGTGATAGAGAGAGAGATGGGGTGAGGGAGAGAGAGCGAGAGAAAGATACAGAGATGGGCTGAGGGAGAGAGAGAGAGAGAGAGAGAGATGGGCTGAGGGAGAGAGAGAGAAAGAGAGATAGGGAGAGAGAGAGAGATGGGGTGAGGGGGAGAGAGACGGATGGGCTGAGGGAGGGAGAGAGAGAGAGAGATGGGCTGAGGGAGAGAGAGAGAAAGAGAGATAGAGAGATGTGGTGAGGGGGAGAGAGACGGATGGGCTGAGGGAGAGAGAGAGAAACATACAGAGATGGGCTGAGGGAGAGATGGAGAGAGAGAGAGATGGGCTGAGGGAGAGAGAGGGAGAAAGAGAGACAGAGAGAGAGAGAAGGGGTGAGGGGGAGAGAGACGGATGGATTGAGGGAGAATGAGCGAGAGAGAGAGAAAGATGGGCTGAGGGAGAGATAGAGAGACAGAGAGAGAGAAAGATGGACTGAGGGAGAATGAGCGAGAGAGAAAGACGGGCTGAGGGAGAGATAGAGAGACAGAGAGACGGGCTGAGGGAGAGATCGAGAGACGGAGAGACAGAGAGACGGGCTGAGGGAGAGATAGAGACACGGAGAGAGAGAAAGATGGACTGAGGGAGAATGAGCGAGAGAGAGAGAAAGATGGACTGAGGGAGAATGAGTGAGAGAGAGAGAAAGATGGGCTGAGGGAGAGATAGAGAGACGGAGAGACAGAGAGACGGGCTGAGGGAGAGATAGAGAGACGGAGAGACAGAGAGACGGGCTGAGGGAGAGATAGAGAGACGGAGAGACAGAGAGACGGGCTGAGGGAGAGATAGAGAGACGGAGAGACAGAGAGACGGGCTGAGGGAGAGATAGAGAGACGGAGAGACAGAGAGACGGGCTGAGGGAGAGATAGAGAGACGGAGAGACAGAGAGACGGGCTGAGGGAGAGATAGAGAGACGGAGAGACGGGCTGAGGGAGAGATAGAGAGACGGAGAGACGGGCTGAGGGAGAGATAGAGAGACGGAGAGACGGGCTGAGGGAGAGATAGAGAGACGGAGAGACGGGCTGAGGGAGAGATAGAGAGACGGAGAGACGGGCTGAGGGAGAGATAGAGAGACGGAGAGACGGGCTGAGGGAGAGATAGAGAGACGGAGAGACGGGCTGAGGGAGAGATAGAGAGACGGAGAGACGGGCTGAGGGAGAGATAGAGAGACGGAGAGACGGGCTGAGGGAGAGATAGAGAGACGGAGAGACGGGCTGAGGGAGAGATAGAGAGACGGAGAGACGGGCTGAGGGAGAGATAGAGAGACGGAGAGACGGGCTGAGGGAGAGATAGAGAGACGGAGAGACGGGCTGAGGGAGAGATAGAGAGACGGAGAGACGGGCTGAGGGAGAGATAGAGAGACGGAGAGACGGGCTGAGGGAGAGATAGAGAGACGGAGAGACGGGCTGAGGGAGAGATAGAGAGACGGAGAGACGGGCTGAGGGAGAGATAGAGAGACGGAGAGACGGGCTGAGGGAGAGATAGAGAGACGGAGAGACGGGCTGAGGGAGAGATAGAGAGACGGAGAGACGGGCTGAGGGAGAGATAGAGAGACGGAGAGACGGGCTGAGGGAGAGATAGAGAGACGGAGAGACGGGCTGAGGGAGAGATAGAGAGACGGAGAGACGGGCTGAGGGAGAGATAGAGAGACGGAGAGATGGGCTGAGGGAGAGATAGAGAGACGGAGAGATGGGCTGAGGGAGAGATAGAGAGACGGATGGGCTGAGGGAGAGATAGAGAGACGGATGGGGTGAGGGGGAGATAGAGAGACGGATGGGGTGAGGGGGAGATAGAGAGACGGATGGGGTGAGGGGGAGATAGAGAGACGGATGGGGTGAGGGAGAGAGAGAGACGGATGGGGTGAGGGGGAGAGAGAGACGGATGGGGTGAGGGGGAGAGAGACGGATGGGGTGAGGGGGAGAGAGAGACGGATGGGGTGAGGGGGAGAGAGAGAGAGAGAAAGATACGGAGATGGGCTGAGGGAGAGAGAGAGATGGGCTGAGGGAGAGAGAGAGACGGATGGGCTGAGGGAGAGTGAGGGAGAGAGAGAGAGAGAGAGAGAGTGATAGAGAGAGAGATGGGGTGAGGGAGAGAGAGCGAGAGAAAGATACAGAGATGGGCTGAGGGAGAGAGAGAGAGAGAGAGAGAGATGGGCTGAGGGAGAGAGAGACGGATGGGGTGAGGGAGAGAGAGGGAGAGAGAGAGATAGAGAGACAGAGAGAGAGATGGGGTGAGGGAGAGAGAGCGAGAGAAAGATACGGAGATGGGCTGAGGGAGAGAGAGAGAGAGAGAGATGGTCTGAGGGCGAGAGAGGGAGAGAGAGCGAGAGAGAGTGATAGAGAGAGAGATGGGGTGAGGGAGAGAGACGGATAGGCTGAGGGAGAGAGAGACGGATGGGGTGAGGGAGCGAGAGGGAGAGAGAGAGATGGGGTGAGGGAGAGAGAGCGAGAGAAAGATACAGAGATGGGCTGAGGGAGAGAGAGAGATGGACTGAGGGAGAGAGAGAGAGAGAGAGAGAGATGGGCTGAGGGAGAGAGAGAGAAAGAGAGATAGAGAGAGAGAGAGATGGGGTGAGGGGGAGAGAGACGGATGGGCTGAGGGAGAAAGAGCGAGAGAGAGAGAAAGATACACGGATGGGCTGAGGGAGAGATAGAGAAAGAGAGACGGATGGGGTGAGGGGGAGAGAGAGAGACGGATGGGGTGAGGGGGAGAGAGAGAGACGGATGGGGTGAGGGGGAGAGAGAGAGACGGATGGGGTGAGGGGGAGAGAGAGACGGATGGGGTGAGGGGGAGAGAGAGACGGATGGGGTGAGGGGGAGAGAGAGACGGATGGGGTGAGGGGGAGAGAGAGACGGATGGGGTGAGGGGGAGAGAGAGACGGATGGGGTGAGGGGGAGAGAGAGACGGATGGGGTGAGGGGGAGAGAGAGACGGATGGGGTGAGGGGGAGAGAGAGACGGATGGGGTGAGGGGGAGAGAGAGACGGATGGGGTGACTCTTATAACAATCTCCCAGAGATAAAGTAGGATTGAGGGACTGGAGTAAAGGTCAGTAATAGTGCAATGCACTTCACACGACTGAGTAACAAACTCTGTTGTGTTAAAGTTTAATAAATCACACTTGTGTTGCACTGTGACAATTGTCGGCAGTTTTTTTTTTAACAATAGGGATTGATTTTCTTGCAGGATTTTCGATTGTACTTTCCTTTATTGGCCGATATATAGAAGATACGAGCAGGGAGGTTATGCTCGAACCAGAGAAAACACGAGTTAGACCACAGCTAGAGTACTGCATAGAGTTCTGGTCAGCACATTACAGGCAGGATGTGATTACAGGAGAGAGAGAGTACAGAGGAGATTTACAGAGGATGTTGTCAGGAATGGAGAATTTTAGCTACCAGGAAAGATGAGACAGGCTGGAGTTGTTTTCTTTGGAACGGAGGAGGCTGATGGGAGATTTAATCGAGGTGTATAAAGTTATGAAGAGTCCAGATAGAGTGGATAGGAAGGACCAATAGAGAACAACCCACGGTGGCCAATCTAGCCAGATATCTGAAGGAACTGAAATAAAGACAGAGAGAGGGAGAGAAAGAGGGACAGAGAGAGAGAGAGGGGGGAGGGAGAGAGAGAGACTTAACGAAAGAGAGGGCGAGAGAGAGATAGAGAGAGGGATGGGGGAGAGAGAGAGAGAGAGAGAGAGAGAGAAAGAAACAGAGATGGGGTGAGGGAGAGAGAGAGAGACGGGGTGAGGCGGAGAGAGACGGATGGGCTGAGGGAGAAAGAGAGAGAGAGAGATCCAAGAGAGAGAGAGAGAGAGAGATGGGCGGAGGGAGAGAGAGAGAGAAAGATAGAGAGCTGGGCTGAGGGAGAAAGAGAGAGAAAGCTACAGAGATGGGGTGAGGGAGAGAGAGAGAGAGAGAGACGGGGTGAGGCGGAGAGAGACAGATGGGCTGAGGGGGAGAGAGAGAGAGAAAGATAGAGAGATGTGGTGAGGGAGAGAGAGAGAGACGGGGTGAGGCGGAGAGAGACGGATGGGCTGAGGGAGAAAGAGAGAGACAAAGATACAAGAGAGAGAGACAGACAGATGGGGTGAGGGAGAGAGAGAGACAGATGGGGCTGAGGGGGAGAGAGAGAGAGAGATGGGGTGAGAGAGAGAGAGAGACAGGTGGGCTGAGGGGGAGAGAGAGAGAGATAGAGATGGGCCGAGGGAGAGAGAGCGAGAGAAAGATACAGAGATGGGGTGAGGGAGAGAGAGAGAGACGGATGGGCTGAGGGAGAAGGAGAGAGACAAAGATACAAGAGAGAGGGAGAGACAGATGGGGTGAGGGAGAGATAGAGAGACAGATGGGGCTGAGGGGGAGATAGAGAGACAAATGGGGCTGAGGGGGAGAGAGAGACAGATGGGGCTGAGGGGGAGAGAGAGAGAGAGAGATGGGGTGAGGGAGAGATAGATAAAGATAGGGTGAGGAAGGGAGAGTGACGGGTAAGGAGGAGAGAGAGAGTCTGGCTGAGGGACAGAGAGAGAGAGAGAGAGAGAGAGACACCGTAAGGGAGAGAGTGAGGAATAAAATGTCTCAAAGGGGTAGGATGGGCAAGAGGGACTAAACGGCCTCCTCCTGTCTTCTGAAAGGATTTATTAATATTACATCCTGAAATAAACAAGGTCGTGATGATCATTTTTGGCAAATAAAATGGAATTAATTAGCAACAGGTTCTCCTTTAAAATTATTAATCTGAATTCACAATATTACTTGTGTGAATTTCGATAATTTGCTGTTTATTAACATAACTGAATAAATAAATATTGGAAGATTCAATGTCACATTGTTCCCATCCTTGTTCAAACTCCTACTGACTCACTCGAAGGTTGAAACCGAAGGAGCAGTTCTGAAGGTGCGAGGTCCCTTTAAGAGGTTGGGACTGTCCCTCTCCCTGCTCCCCCTTGGGGTCACAGTGCTGGGTCAGGGGTCACAGACACTGGGATTGACCCATGACTCCCTGACTCCAAAGACAAGAAAAGGAAAGCAAAAATTCTCCTGGTCCCTGTGAAATCAGATTGACAATAAATTTAAACCCTGAGAGTGAAATATAAAAGGAGAACAGAGAGATTTTGATGTTTGTAAAAACATGATTTACACAGAGGGAAGTGTTTGTGTTTATCTGTCTAAGTTGGTCAATGTGAATATATGTGTCTCTGTGTGGCTTTCTCTCTCTCTCGGTCAGTGGGAATGGATGTGTCTGACTGTGGATTTCTATGTGTGTGTGTGTGTGTGTTTATCCAGACATGTTAGTCTGCCTGTGTTTATGTGACTGTCTTTGTGTCTGTGTGTGTCTTTGTGTCTCTGTGTTTGTGTTTCCAATGCTGGATGTGAGGGTGGGAGAGGACACAGAAGGACACTCTCTAATCTCTTATTAAAGATCTTTCATCTTAACAACTCCGATGAATAGACAGAAATATCCTCCACAAAATATCAAGCAGTTGTATCTTAATACTTGTCAGGACAGAAGTGCCTCTCTCAAACACGGCCTATGTTAGGTTTATATGGGCTGATGATATAATGTTAGGTGGGACAGTAAGCTGTGAGGAGGGCACAAAGAGACTGCAAAGGGAGATTGACAGGTTAAGTGAGCGGGCAAGGAAGTGGCAGCTGGAATATCATGTGGAGAGATGTGAGGTTCTTCACTTTGGCAGGAAGAATAGAAACACAGAACATTTTTCAAATGGTGAGAAACGATGAAATGTTGGTATTCAGAGGGATTTGGGTGTCCTTGTACATAAATCACAGAAAGTTAACATGCAGGTACAGCAAATGGAGTGTTGGCCTTTATTGCCAGGGGGTTAGAGTACAATAGTGAGGAAGTCTTGCTGTAATGGTACAGGGTTTGGTGAGCCCACACCTGGAGAGAGACGGAGTGAAGGAGAAGGTGAGGAATAAGAAGTCCCAAAGGTGTTACACAGGGTGCATTATAAAACAAAATCTGACACCAAACCCACATGAGGAGAGATTAAGGCTGATGACCAAATGTTTGGTCAAAGAGGTTAGTTTAAAGGAACGTCTTTAAGCAGGAATGAGAGATAGAGAGACGGAGAGGTTTAGGGAAGGAATTCCCCAGTGTTAACAGGCAGTGACATTAATTCCTGATTGCCGGTAGAGATTTGTTAGGAAAGGGTATTAATGTTTACGGAGCCGAGACAGCTCGATGTGGAGAAGGAGCAAATCAGCCATGACCTGAGTGAATGGGCTGGACAGGTTCGAGGGGCCAAATGGCCTCCTCCTGTCTTCCTCAGGGATTTAGTAATATCACTGCCAATGTACTGATGGTTTCCTGTTTGAAAAGAGCTGACCAGGTCGGGGGTTCTCTCTGGTCTCCCCTAAACCCACTCGCCAGCCTTGGAACGACTCATGGATTCATGTCGAATGGAACTGAAACATACAAGATTCTGAGGGGACTTTACAGGGCGGATGCTGGGAGGATGTTCCCCTTGTGGGGGAGTCTAGAACGAGGGGGCACAGTTTAAAAATAAAGGGTCTCCCATGTATGACAAAGGTGAGGAGGAATCTTTTTTATCTCAGTGGTTGGCTAGACTTTGGAATTCTCTTCCCCAGAGAGCAGTGGAGGTTGGGTCATTGAATATATTCAAGGCTGAGTTAGACAGATTTATGATCAACAAGGGAGTCACGGGTTATGGGGGGCAGACAGGAACGTGGAGTTAAGGTCACTATCAGATCAGTCATGATCTTATAGAATGGCAGAACAGGCTTGATGGGCTGAATGGCCTACTCCTGTTCCTATTTCTTATGATCTTGTGTATAAATTGGAGGGTTTTCTCTCCACTTTTTAAACCATTTTTATCGCAGAGACAGGGCCATGTGTAATATAAACACAGACAGGGTCTAGTGCATTGATAACTGAGACTAGTGTAAAAGGTATCAAGGATACAGAATTGTAAATATACATTCAGGGGAAATTTTTTTAGGCCAGTATCAAGCAAGGTCAACAAGAGATGGGTCAGTTTTACACTTAGTTTTCGGGAATGAAGCTGGTCCGGTGGAAGGTGATTTAGATAAAGTGGACTGGAAAAAGCTACTTGAAGCTAAATCAGTGTCAGAGCAGTGAGAGGGAATCATTTCATCTTGGAGGACATATTATTCCAGAGTTATTTTTTATTTTCAGAGAAATTCAAATTCACAAGAGCCCAATGTGGGATTTGAACTAAAAGCAAAATACTGCGGATGCTGGAAATCTGAAACAAAAACAAGAAATGCTGGATTCACTCAGCAGGTCTGGCAGCATCTGTGGAAAGAGAAGCAGAGTTAACGTTTCGGGTCAATGTGGGATTTGAACTCCTGCTTTTTCAGTCATTAGCTCAGGCTTTCAGATTACAAACTGTAAAAGACATTCACCTTCCTCCTGTTGTTACCTGACTGTCTCAGCTTTTGTATATTGTCCCCAATCTTGTTCTTTCATGTGTCTGAAGACTTTGATGTTGTTCAGACATTGGTAAACCACTTCATTCTCTCAGGACATCGGCTTAAAGACCTTCAGGGACACAATCCACAATCTAATTCACACCCTATTCAAGCAACCAAAATCTTCAACTCCATTCAAACACCCCGATATCCTGTCCCTGCACAGATAACTGACAGTTCCACAATGCAGGAATGTCTGAATGAGAAACCACATTTACCTGACACAACCCAAGCTCCAAATTGAATCATTAAGATATCGAAAATACCACAGAAATGTGACTTGTTCCTGGTAACAGTGAGACTGAAACATTTCAGGCTACTATTCAACCAGGAAGGATTCTGAGAAAAGTCAGGATCGGTATTGAAAGAGAAAGAGAGAGAGTGAAATGGGGAGAGAGAGAGAGAGAGACACTGTCAGCTCCTGTATGTGTAAGGGCTTTCTGTTCCTTCACCCATTTTAACATTGTACCATTTAATTTCGATTGCCTCTCCCAGTCTTCCTTCCAAAATCCATCACTTCACATTTCTCAGCATTGAAGTTAACCTGCCATGTGTCTGTCCAATTTACCAGACTGCCAACAGCCTCCTGAAGTCTGCTACTATTCTCTTCTCTCTCTGCTACATTTCCAAAGATTTGTGTCATCTACAAACTTTAAAGTTCTGCCCCGTAAACCCAAGTCAAGTCATTAATATACAGAGTAAAGCTCCCTCTACACTGATCTATCAAACACTCCCAGGGCAGGAAGATCATGGGGTGGATACAAGAGTGAATCTCGCTCCACACTGTCCGAAACAGACAGAGAGAGAGAGAGACAGAAAGAGAGAAACAGAAAGACACAGACCGACAGGGTGACTGAGAGTGAAAGAAGGATATTTAACATCGGACATAGGAAGAGGAGGCAATTTAACCCCTCAACCCTGTTCCAGCATTCAATGAGCTCAGGGCTGATCTGTGATCTAACGAACACCATATATCCCACCTTTGTCCCTTATCTCATAATATATTTGGTTAATTATAATCCATAAAACCCAGATTTAAAAATTAACAATTAAGCCAGCATGAATTCCTGTTTACAGAAGAGAGTTCCAAAATTGCAAAGAAATCCAAAGGAATGATTGGACAGGCTGGGGTTGTTTTCTTTGGAACAGAGGAGGCTGAGGAGAGATCGATTTGAGGTGTATAAAATTATGAGGGGCCTCGATAGAGTGGATAGGAAGGACCTATTTCCCTTAGTGCAGAGGTCCATGAGCGGGGACATAGATTTCAAAACTTCCACAACCAATATCATGATGGTATGATGGCTCCCACAGTGGAATAGCTTGCTGGATGTTTAAAATGGAGGATAGTCCCTCTGGATCTCTCCTGATGTTTCCCTCCCCATATCTATCTCTTATATGATTGTGCACACAGCAGTGAAGCATTACATCAAATTATTATATCTTGCATTCACCCTTTTCAATCCACCCCAACAATCTCTCTCCCTCCATCACAGAGGGGGTCAATATAACCAGGGAAGCCCATAGATTTGAATTAATTGTTAGCAGGATTAGAGGGGAGTTGAGAGTAATTGTTTCACTCAGCGGGTGCTGGGGGTCTGGAACTCACAGCCTGAAAGGGTGGTGGAGGCAGAAACCCTCACTGCATTTAAAAAGTACTCAGATCTGAACTTACCGTGCTGCAACCTAAAATGGAGGAAAGAGTCAGGCCTATTAGAGACCAGAGAGATAAGCCGTGATGATTTGAAATACCTCCATCAAACCTCCTCTCGAGTTTCCCTTCTCTTTGGAGAACAACCCCAGTTTCTCCAATCTATCCACGTAACTGAAGTCCCTCATCCCTGGAACCTTGCTCGTGAATCTTTTCTGCACTCTCTCTAATGCCCCCACATCCTTCCTAAAGTGTGGTGTCCAGAATTGGACAATACTCCAGTTGAGGTGAAACCAGTGTTTTACAAAAGGTCCATCATATCTTCCTTGCTTTTATACTCTAAGCCTCTATTTACAAAGCCTGGGATCCAAACTGCCTTTTAACCACTTTCTCAACTAGCCCTGCCACCTTCAATTTGTGCACAGATATCCCCAGGTCTCTCTGTTACTGCACCCACTTTCTTCTGTTCTTCGGTTCTCATGACAGAGAGGGACTGGAGGACAGGGAGGTCTGGAAAGAAGGAGGGGGAGAGAGAGCCAACAAACTGTAAACACGTCTGGGAACACCACCACCTGCAAGTTTCCCTTCATGTCACACACCATCCTGACTTGGAACTATATCGCCGTTCCTTCACTGTGACTGGGTCAAAATCCCGGAACTCCCTTCCAAACAGCACTGAGAAAGAGGAAGAGATTGGGATGGAGAGTGTCGGTCAGTGTTCCTGCAAAGCTGTGTGCAGCAGCCTGGAAGGTGCCACACAGGTCCTGTTCCGTGACAAATAACACACGTCTGCAAAGATTCTTAAAAATTTAAAGGGACTGCGCACGGGACAAAAAAATTTGCCATGCACAACAACTAAATTGTTTTTGGAACATTGAAGCCAGATGTAGCTCAGTAGGTAATAATCTTGCCTCTGAGTTATACGTTTGCAGGTTCAGGTCTGAACATTAAATCTAGGCTGATGTCACCCAACAGAAAATCAGAACAGACCAGCAAGACTCAGAAAAGGAAATTGTGTTAAATTTGTGAGCCTCGCTTTCTGGAATGTTTTCGTGTTTGGTCAGAATGTTGACCCAGTGAAATTTTGCCCCAGTGGGATGAGAGTTATCTGAATAGAGATTATAACACCTTATTGCAACATGAAGGTTCCGTGCGTACCGAGTATAACAACATTTATAGCATCCCATCAAAAAAATTCTTTGCTGGGTGTGGGATCAGGGTTTGATATTTTCAAAACACTTTTGATAAGGTCAATCTGAGATTTAAAAATGAACTATTGATACATCAATGGGTGTTTACAGAAGACAGTTCCAAACTAACACCAACTTTAGTGTGTAGAGGTGTTTCCTAACTTCACTCCTGAAAGGTCTGCCTCTAATTTTGAGACTATGCTCACTCGTCCCAGACTCCCCACAAACATAAAAACAGACTGTAAAAGTTTCTATCGGTACGTCAACAGGAAACGTTTGAATAAGACAAATGTGGGTCCATTACAGGTGAATTTATAATGGGGAATAGAGAAATGGCAGTGAAGCTAAATGATAACTTTGTTTCTGTCTTCACTGAGGAAGATACAAGAAATCTCCCAGAATTAGAGATCCAAAGGATTAGGGGGAATGAGGAACTGAAGGAAATTAGTATTAGGAAGAAGGTTGTATTGGAGACATTAATGGGACTGAAGGTTGATAAGTTCCCAGGACCTGATATTCGACATCCCAGAGTGTTGAAAGAGTTAGCTATGGAGATAGTGGATACATTGGTGATCATCTTCCAAAGACATAAAGGGATAAGAGGATAGTCTGGGAAAAAGGCATTGAAGTGGATGATCAGCCATGACAGTATTGACTGGCGGAGCAGGCTCGATGGGCTGAATGGCCTACTGTTCCTATGTTCCCAAGCTGCTGAAAAAATTTCTCCCAAACTACAACAGCAGTTCCCCTCAATATCTCAACATCTTTGAACTGCGAGAGAAACTGCGAGAGAGACTGCCAGGGAGTCAGCGAGGGAGACAGCGAGGGAGACTGCGAGGGAGACTGCGAGGGAGAAAGCGAGAACAACTGCGAGGGAGACAGCGAGAGATTCTGCGAGGGAGACAGCGAGAGATTCTGCGAGGGAGACAGCGAGAGATTCTGCGAGGGAGACAGCAATGTGCTGCTGCTGCATTGGACTAGATTCCATTAAAATTCAATATCTTTTTAAATAATACACCCTGATCTCTTACCATTTTTGGGATGAATAAGCCTGCCAACATTTTATGTAATGCGCAATTTCACAAGTTTTATTATTTGCCCTCTCCCCCGGACACAGACCCCTGCCCTCTCCCCAGGACCAGGACACACACCTCTGCCCTCTCCCCCGGACACAGACCCCTGCCCTCTCCCCAGGACCAGGACACACACCTCTGCCCTCTCCCCCGGACACAGACCCCTGCCCTCTCCCCAGGACCAGGACACACACCTCTGCCCTCTCCCCCGGACACAGACCCCTGCCCTCTCCCCAGGCCCGGACACACACCTCTGCCTTCTCCCCCGGACACAGACCCCTGCCCTCTCCCCAGGACCAGGACACACACCTCTGCCCTCTCCCCCGGACACAGACCCCTGCCCTCTCCCCAGGCCCGGACACACACCTCTGCCCTCTCCCCCGGACACAGACCCCTGCCCTCTCCCCAGGCCCAGACCCCTGCCCTCTCCCCAGGCCCAGGACACACACCTCTGCCCTCTCCCCCGGACACAGACCCCTGCCCTCTCCCCAGGCCCGGACACACACCTCTGCCCTCTCCCCCGGACACAGACCCCTGCCCTCTCCCCAGGACCAGGACACAGACCCCTGCCCTCTCCCCAGGCCTGGACACATACCTCTGCCCTCTCCCCCGGACACAGACCCCTGCCCTCTCCCCAGGACCAGGACACACACCTCTGCCCTCTCCCCCGGACACAGACCCCTGCCCTCTCCCCAGGACCAGGACACAGACCTCTGCCATCTCCCCCGGACACAGACCCCTGCCCTCTCCCCAGGACCAGGACACAGACCTCTGCCCTCTCCCCCGGACACAGACCCCTGCCCTCTCCCAGGACCAGGACACACACCTCTGCCCTCTCCCCCGGACACACACCCCTGCCCTCTCCCAGGACCAGGACACACACCTCTGCCCTCTCCCCCGGACACAGACCCCTGCCCTCTCCCAGGACCAGGACACACACCTCTGCCCTCTCCCCCGGACACAGACCCCTGCCCTCTCCCCAGGCCCGGACACACACCTCTGCCCTCTCCCCCGGACACAGACCCCTGCCCTCTCCCCAGGCCCGGACACAGACCTCTGCCCTCTGGTGCCAGAAATCACAGTCACTGTGCCTTCATCCTGCTACATGCGGTGGCCCAGACAATGGAAATGTTTTCAGAGCAACTTACCTTGGAACAATCTCCTGTGTCAAATAAAAATGAAGCAAGTCTCCAAAACGAATAAATAATTCAGATAAAATGCCCTCCTTCCACTTTCAAAAAGTCGCGCGTGAACGAGGAAACGAAATAACGCGATGACGTCATCTGCGCATGTGCGCACTGCGGCGCATCCTGATGACGTTCTCCGATGAAGTAGCGTTTTCATGAATTACTTTGTTATTAATATTACACACTGAAATAAACAAGATCATGATGATAATTTTGAGAAAATAAAATGAAATTAATTAACAATAGTTTCTCCTTTAAGATTACTGAACCTATCACCTCCTAATGTGTTATAGTACTCAGTGATTCCATTGTCCACTTCTGAGAGAGAGAGAGAGAGAGAAAGATACAGAGATGGGGTGAGGGAGAGAGAGAGGGGGAGAGAGAGAGAGAGAGAGAGGGGGAGAGAGAGAGAGAGAGAGAGAGGAGAGGGGGAGAGAGAGAGAGAGAGAGAGAGGAGATGGGGTGAGGGAGAGAGAGAGATGGGCTGAGGGAGAGAGAGACGGATGGGGTGAGGGAGAGAGAGGGAGACAGCGAGAGAGAGAGATAGAGAGAGAGATGGGGAGAGAGAGAGAGAGAGAAAGATACAGAGATGGGCTGAGGGAGAGAGAGAGAGATGGGCTGAGGGAGAGAGAGAGAAAGAGAGATAGAGAGAGAGAGAGATGGGGTGAGGGGGAGAGAGACGGATGGGCTGAGGGAGAGAGAGAGAGAGAAAAAGATACACAGAAGGGCTGAGGGAGAGATAGAGAGAGAGATGGGGTGAGGGAGAGGGAGACGGATGGGCTGAGGGAGAGAGGGACGGATGGGCTGAGGGAGAAAGAGAGAGAGAGAGAGAGAGATGGGCTGAGGGAGAGAGAGACGGATGAGGTGAGGGAGAGAGAGGGAGGGAGAGAGAGAGAGATAGAGAGACGGATGGGCTGAGGGAGAGAGAGACGGATGGGCTGAGGGAGAAAGAGAGAGAGAGAGAGAGAGAGAGAGAGGGGGATGGGGTGAGGGCAAGAGAGAAGGATGGGGTGAGGGCGAGAGAGGGGGATGGGGTGAGGGCGAGAGAGGGGGATGGGGTGAGGGCGAGAGAGGGGGATGGGGTGAGGGCGAGAGAGGGGGTTGGGGTGAGGGCGAGAGAGGGGGATGGGGTGAGGGCGAGAGAGGGGGATGGGGTGAGGGCGAGAGAGGGGGATGGGGTGAGGGCGAGAGAGGGGGATGGGGTGAGGGCGAGATAGGGGGATGGGGTGAGGGCGAGATAGGGGGATGGGGTGAGGGCGAGAGAGGGGGATGGGGTGAGGGCGAGAGAGGGGGATGGGGTGAGGGCGAGAGAGGGGGATGGGGTGAGGGCGAGAGAGGGGGATGGGGTGAGGGCGAGAGAGGGGGATGGGGTGAGGGCGAGAGAGGGGGATGGGGTGAGGGCGAGAGAGGGGGATGGGGTGAGGGCGAGAGAGAGGGATTGGGTGAGGGCGAGAGAGAGGGATGGGGTGAGGGCGAGAGAGAGGATGGGGTGAGGGCGAGAGAGAGGGATGGGGTGAGGGCGAGAGAGAGGGATGGGGTGAGGGCGAGAGAGAGACGGATGGGATGAGGGAGAGAGAGAGAGAGAAAGATATGGAGATGGGCTGAGGGAGAGAGAGAGACGGATGGGCTGAGGGAGAGAGAGAGAGAGAGAGTGATAGAGAGAGAGATGGGGTGAGGGAGAGAGAGCGAGAGAAAGATCCAGAGATGGGCTGAGGGAGAGAGAGAGAGAGAGAGAGAGAGATGGGCTGAGGGAGAGAGAGACGGATAGGGTGAGGGAGAGAGAGGGAGAGAGAGAGATAGAGAGACAGAGAGAGAGATGGGGTGAGGGAGAGAGAGCGAGAGAAAGATACGGAGATGGGCTGAGGGAGAGAGAGAGACGGACGGACGGGCTGAGGGAGAGAGAGGGAGAGAGAGCGAGAGAGAGTGATAGAGAGAGAGATGGGGTGAGGGAGAGAGAGCGAGAGATAGTGAAAGAGAGTGAAAGAGAGAGAGATGGGGTGAGGGAGAGAGAGCGAGAGAAAGATACAGAGATGGGCTGAGGGAGAGAGAGAGATGGACTGAGGGAGAGAGAGAGAGAGAGATGGGCTGAGGGAGAGAGAGAGAGAGAGAAAGATACAGAGATGGAGAGAGAGAGAGATGGGCTGAGGGAGAGAGAAAGAGAGATAGAGAGAGAGAGAGATGGGGTGAGGGGGAGAGAGACGGATGGGCTGAGGGAGAAAGAGCGAGAGAGAGAGAAAGATACACAGATGGGCTGAGGGAGAGATAGAGAGAGAGAGAGGTGGGCTGAGGGAGAGAAAGAGAGATAGATAGAGAGAGAGAGATGGGCTGAGGGGGAGGGAGACGGATGGGCTGAGGGAGAGAGAGCGAGAGAGAGAGAAAGATGCAAAGATGTGCTGAGGGAGAGATAGAGAGAGAGAGAGATGGGCTGAGGGAGAGAGAGAGAACGAGAGAGTTAGAGAGAGATAGAGATGGGCTGAGGGGGAGAGAGACGGATGGGCTGAGGGAGAAAGAGCGAGAGAGAGAGAAAGATACAGAGATGGGCTGAGGGAGAGAGAGATGGGCTGAGGGAGAGAGAGAGAAAGAGAGATAGAGAGAGAGAGATGGGGTGAGGGGGAGAGAGACGGATGGGCTGAGGGAGAGAGAGAGAAAGAGAGAGAGAGAGAGAGAGATGGGCTGAGGGAGAGAGAGAGAAAGAGAGATAGAGAGAGAGAGAGAGAGAGAGATGGGGTGAGGGGGAGAGAGACGGATGGGCTGAGGGAGAGAGAGAGAAAGAGAGAGAGAGAGAGAGAGAGAGAGATGGGCTGAGGGAGAGAGAGAGAAAGAGAGATAGAGAGATGGGGAGAGGGGGGAGAGAGACGGATGGGCTGAGGGAGAGAGAGCGAGAGAGAGAGAAAGATACAGAGATGGGCTGAGGGAGAGAGAGAGAGAGAGATGGACTGAGGGAGAGAGAGAGACGGATGGGCTGAGGGAGAGAGAGAGAGAGATGGGCTGAGGGAGGGAGAGAGAGAGAGAGAGAAAGATACAGAGATGGGCTGAGGGAGAGATAGAGAGAGAGAGAGATGGGCTGAGGGAGAGAGAGGGAAAGAGAGATAGAGAGAGAGAGAGATGGGGTGAGGGGGAGAGAGACGGATGGGCTGAGGGAGAAAGAGAGAGAAAGACACACAGATGGGCTGAGGGAGAGATAGAGAGAGAGAGAGATGGGCTGAGGGAGAGAGAGAGAAAGAGAGATAGAGAGAGAGAGATGGGCTGAGGGGGAGGGAGACGGATGGGCTGAGGGAGAGAGAGCGAGAGAGAGAGAAAGAAACAAAGATGGGCTGAGGGAGAGATAGAGAGAGAGAGATGGGCTGAGGGAGAGAGAGAGAAAGAGAGATAGAGAGAGAGACGGATGGGCTGAGGGAGAAAGAGCGAGAGAGAAAGAGACAGAGATGGGCTGAGGGAGAGATAGAAAGAGAGAGAGATGGGCTGAGGGAGAGAGAGAGAAAGAGAGATAGAGAGAGAGAGATGGGCTGAGGGGGAGAGAGACGGATGGGCTGAGGGAGGGAGAGAGAGAGAGAGATGGGCTGAGGGAGAGAAAGAGAAAGAGAGATAGAGAGAGAGATGTGGTGAGGGGGAGAGAGACGGATGGGCTGAGGGAGAGAGAGCGAGAGAGAGAGAAAGATACAGAGATGGGCTGAGGGAGAGATGGAGAGAGAGAGAGATGGGCTGAGGGAGAGAGAGGGAGAGAGAGAGAAAGAGAGACAGAGAGAGAGAGAAGGGGTGAGGGGGAGAGAGACGGATGGACTGAGGGAGAGAGAGAGAGAGAGAGAGGGAAGATACAGAGATGGGCTGAGGGAGAGACAGAGAGAGAGACAGATGGGGTGAGGGGGAGAGAGACGGATGGGCTGAGGGAGAGAGAGAGAGAGAGAGAGGGAAAGATACAGAGATGGGCTGAGGGAGAGATAGAGAGAGAGAGAGAGAGATGGGCTGAGGGAGAGAGAGACGGATGGGATGAGGGAGAGAGAGAGAGAGAAAGATACGGAGATGGGCTGAGGGAGAGAGAGAGATGGGCTGAGGGAGAGAGAGAGACGGGCTGAGGGAGAGAGAGAGAGAGAGAGTGATAGAGAGAGAGATGGGTGAGGGAGAGAGAGCGAGAGAAAGATACAGAGATGGGCTGAGGGAGAGAGAGAGAGAGAGAGAGAGATGGGCTGAGGGAGAGAGAGAGAAAGAGAGATAGGGAGAGAGAGAGAGATGGGGTGAGGGGGAGAGAGACGGATGGGCTGAGGGAGGGAGAGAGAGAGAGAGATGGGCTGAGGGAGAGAGAGAGAAAGAGAGATAGAGAGATGTGGTGAGGGGGAGAGAGACGGATGGGCTGAGGGAGAGAGAGAGAAACATACAGAGATGGGCTGAGGGAGAGATGGAGAGAGAGAGAGATGGGCTGAGGGAGAGAGAGGGAGAAAGAGAGACAGAGAGAGAGAGAAGGGGTGAGGGGGAGAGAGACGGATGGATTGAGGGAGAATGAGCGAGAGAGAGAGAAAGATGGGCTGAGGGAGAGATAGAGAGACAGAGAGAGAGAAAGATGGACTGAGGGAGAATGAGCGAGAGAGAAAGACGGGCTGAGGGAGAGATAGAGAGACAGAGAGACGGGCTGAGGGAGAGATCGAGAGACGGAGAGACAGAGAGACGGGCTGAGGGAGAGATAGAGACACGGAGAGAGAGAAAGATGGACTGAGGGAGAATGAGCGAGAGAGAGAGAAAGATGGACTGAGGGAGAATGAGTGAGAGAGAGAGAAAGATGGGCTGAGGGAGAGATAGAGAGACGGAGAGACAGAGAGACGGGCTGAGGGAGAGATAGAGAGACGGAGAGACAGAGAGACGGGCTGAGGGAGAGATAGAGAGACGGAGAGACAGAGAGACGGGCTGAGGGAGAGATAGAGAGACGGAGAGACAGAGAGACGGGCTGAGGGAGAGATAGAGAGACGGAGAGACAGAGAGACGGGCTGAGGGAGAGATAGAGAGACGGAGAGACGGGCTGAGGGAGAGATAGAGAGACGGAGAGACGGGCTGAGGGAGAGATAGAGAGACGGAGAGACGGGCTGAGGGAGAGATAGAGAGACGGAGAGACGGGCTGAGGGAGAGATAGAGAGACGGAGAGACGGGCTGAGGGAGAGATAGAGAGACGGAGAGACGGGCTGAGGGAGAGATAGAGAGACGGAGAGACGGGCTGAGGGAGAGATAGAGAGACGGAGAGACGGGCTGAGGAGAGATAGAGAGACGGAGAGACGGGCTGAGGGAGAGATAGAGAGACGGAGAGACGGGCTGAGGGAGAGATAGAGAGACGGAGAGACGGGCTGAGGGAGAGATAGAGAGACGGAGAGACGGGCTGAGTGAGAGATAGAGAGACGGAGAGACGGGCTGAGGGAGAGATAGAGAGACGGAGAGACGGGCTGAGGAGAGATAGAGAGACGGAGAGACGGGCTGAGGGAGAGATAGAGAGACGGAGAGACGGGCTGAGGGAGAGATAGAGAGACGGAGAGACGGGCTGAGGGAGAGATAGAGAGACGGAGAGACGGGCTGAGGGAGAGATAGAGAGACGGAGAGACGGGCTGAGGGAGAGATAGAGAGACGGAGAGACGGGCTGAGGGAGAGATAGAGAGACGGGCTGAGGGAGAGATAGAGAGACGGAGAGACGGGCTGAGGGAGAGATAGAGAGACGGAGAGACGGCTGAGGGAGAGATAGAGAGACGGAGAGATGGGCTGAGGGAGAGATAGAGAGACGGAGAGATGGGCTGAGGGAGAGATAGAGAGACGGATGGGCTGAGGGAGAGATAGAGAGACGGATGGGGTGAGGGGGAGATAGAGAGACGGATGGGTGAGGGGGAGATAGAGAGACGGATGGTGAGGGGAGATAGAGAGACGGATGGGGTGAGGGAGAGAGAGAGACGGATGGGGTGAGGGGGAGAGAGAGACGGATGGGGTGAGGGGAGAGAGACGGATGGTGGTGAGGGGGAGAGAGAGACGGATGGGGTGAGGGGGAGAGAGAGAGAGAGAAAGATACGGAGATGGGCTGAGGGAGAGAGAGAGATGGGCTGAGGGAGAGAGAGAGACGGATGGGCTGAGGGAGAGTGAGGGAGAGAGAGAGAGAGAGAGAGAGTGATAGAGAGAGAGATGGGGTGAGGAGAGAGAGCGAGAGAAAGATACAGAGATGGGCTGAGGGAGAGAGAGAGAGAGAGAGAGAGATGGGCTGAGGAGAGAGAGACGGATGGGGTGAGGGAGAGAGAGGTGAGAGAGAGAGATAGAGAGACAGAGAGAGAGATGGGGTGAGGGAGAGAGAGCGAGAGAAAGATACGGAGATGGGCTGAGGGAGAGAGAGAGAGAGAGAGATGGTCTGAGGGCGAGAGAGGGAGAGAGAGCGAGAGAGAGTGATAGAGAGAGAGATGGGGTGAGGGGAGAGAGACGGATAGGCTGAGGGAGAGAGAGACGGATGGGGGTGAGGGAGCGAGAGGGAGAGAGAGAGATGGGGTGAGGGAGAGAGAGCGAGAGAAAGATACAGAGATGGCTGAGGAGAGAGAGAGATGGACTGAGGGAGAGAGAGAGAGAGAGAGAGAGATGGGCTGAGGGAGAGAGAGAGAAAGAGAGATAGAGAGAGAGAGAGATGGGGTGAGGGGGAGAGAGACGGATGGGCTGAGGGAGAAAGAGCGAGAGAGAGAGAAAGATACACGGATGGGCTGAGGGAGAGATAGAGAAAGAGAGACGGATGGGGTGAGGGGAGAGAGAGAGACGGATGGGTGAGGGGGAGAGAGAGAGACGGATGGGTGAGGGGGAGAGAGAGAGACGGATGGGGTGAGGGGGAAGAGAGAGACGGATGGGGTGAGGGGGAGAGAGAGACGGATGGGGTGAGGGGAGAGAGAGACGGATGGGGTGAGGGGGAGAGAGAGACGGATGGGGTGAGGGGGAGAGAGAGACGGATGGGGTGAGGGGGAGAGAGAGACGGATGGGGTGAGGGGGAGAGAGAGACGGATGGGGTGAGGGGGAGAGAGAGACGGATGGGTGTGACTCTTATAACAATCTCCCAGAGATAAAGTAGGATTGAGGGACTGGAGTAAAGGTCAGTAATAGTGCAATGCACTTCACACGACTGAGTAACAAACTCTGTTGTGTTAAAGTTTAATAAATCACACTTGTGTTGCACTGTGACAATTGTCGGCAGTTTTTTTTTTAACAATAGGGATTGATTTTCTTGCAGGATTTTCGATTGTACTTTCCTTTATTGGCCGATATATAGAAGATACGAGCAGGGAGGTTATGCTCGAACCAGAGAAAACACGAGTTAGACCACAGCTAGAGTACTGCATAGAGTTCTGGTCAGCACATTACAGCAGGATGTGATTACAGGAGAGAGAGAGTACAGAGGAGATTTACAGAGGATGTTGTCAGGAATGGAGAATTTTAGCTACCAGGAAAGATGAGACAGGCTGAGTTGTTTTCTTTGGAACGGAGGAGGCTGATGGGAGATTTAATCGAGGTGTATAAAGTTATGAAGAGTCCAGATAGAGTGGATAGGAAGGACCAATAGAGAACAACCCACGGTGGCCAATCTAGCCAGATATCTGAAGGAACTGAAATAAAGACAGAGAGAGGGAGAGAAAGAGGGACAGAGAGAGAGAGAGGGGGGAGGGAGAGAGAGAGACTTAACGAAAGAGAGGGCGAGAGAGAATAGAGAGAGGGATGGGGGGAGAGAGAGAGAGAGGAGAGAGAGAGAAAGAAACAGAGATGGGGTGAGGGAGAGAGAGAGAGACGGGGTGAGGCGGAGAGAGACGGATGGGCTGAGGGAGAAAGAGAGAGAGAGAGATCCAAGAGAGAGAGAGAGAGAGAGATGGGCGGAGGGAGAGAGAGAGAAAGATAGAGAGCTGGGCTGAGGAGAAAGAGAGAGAAAGCTACAGAGATGGGGTGAGGGAGAGATGAGAGAGAGAGAGACGGGGTGAGGCGGAGAGAGACAGATGGGCTGAGGGGGAGATGAGAGAGAGAAAGATAGAGAGATGTGGTGAGGGAGAGAGAGAGAGACGGGGTGAGGCGGAGAGAGACGGATGGGCTGAGGGAGAAAGAGAGAGACAAAGATACAAGAGAGAGAGACAGACAGATGGGGTGAGGGAGAGAGAGAGACAGAGGGGCTGAGGGGGAGAGAGAGAGAGAGATGGGGTGAGAGAGAGAGAGAGACAGGTGGGCTGAGGGGGAGAGAGAGAGAGATAGAGATGGGCCGAGGGAGAGAGAGCGAGAGAAAGATACAGAGATGGGGTGAGGGAGAGAGAGAGAGACGGATGGGCTGAGGGAGAAGGAGAGAGACAAAGATACAAGAGAGAGGGAGAGACAGATGGGGTGAGGGAGAGATAGAGAGACAGATGGGGCTGAGGGGGAGATAGAGAGACAAATGGGCTGAGGGGGAGAGAGAGACAGATGGGGCTGAGGGGAGAGAGAGAGAGAGAGAGCATGGGGTGAGGGAGAGATAGATAAAGATAGGGTGAGGAAGGGAGAGTGACGGGTAAGGAGGAGAGAGAGAGTCTGGCTGAGGACAGAGAGAGAGGAGAGAGAGAGAGACACCGTAAGGGAGAGAGTGAGGAATAAAATGTCTCAAAGGGGTAGGATGGGCAAGAGGGACTAAACGGCCTCCTCCTGTCTTCTGAAAGGATTTATTAATATTACATCCTGAAATAAACAAGGTCGTGATGATCATTTTTGGCAAATAAAAATGGAATTAATTAGCAACAGGTTCTCCTTTAAAATTATTAATCTGAATTCACAATATTACTTGTGTGAATTTCGATAATTTGCTATGAATTTCGATAATTTGCTGTTTATTAACATAACTGAATAAATAAATATTGGAAGATTCAATGTCACATTGTTCCCATCCTTGTTCAAACTCCTACTGACTCACTCGAAGGTTGAAACCGAAGGAGCAGTTCTGAAGGTGCGAGGTCCCTTTAAGAGGTTGGGACTGTCCCTCTCCCTGCTCCCCCTTGGGGTCACAGTGCTGGGTCAGGGGTCACAGACACTGGGATTGACCCATGACTCCCTGACTCCAAAGACAAGAAAAGGAAAGCAAAAATTCTCCTGGTCCCTGTGAAATCAGATTGACAATAAATTTAAACCCTGAGAGTGAAATATAAAAGGAGAACAGAGAGATTTTGATGTTGTAAAAACATGATTTACACAGAGGGAAGTGTTTGTGTTTATCTGTCTAAGTTGGTCAATGTGAATATATGTGTCTCTGTGTGGCTTTCTCTCTCTCTCGGTCAGTGGGAATGGATGTGTCTGACTGTGGATTTCTATGTGTGTGTGTGTGTGTGTTTATCCAGACATGTTAGTCTGCCTGTGTTTATGTGACTGTCTTTGTGTCTGTGTGTGTCTTTGTGTCTCTGTGTTTGTGTTTCCAATGCTGGATGTGAGGGTGGGAGAGGACACAGAAGGACACTCTCTAATCTCTTATTAAAGATCTTTCATCTTAACAACTCCGATGAATAGACAGAAATATCCTCCACAAAATATCAAGCAGTTGTATCTTAATACTTGTCAGGACAGAAGTGCCTCTCTCAAACACGGCCTATGTTAGGTTTATATGGGCTGATGATATAATGTTAGGTGGGACAGTAAGCTGTGAGGAGGCACAAAGAGACTGCAAAGGGAGATTGACAGGTTAAGTGAGCGGGCAAGGAAGTGGCAGCTGGAATATCATGTGGAGAGATGTGAGGTTCTTCACTTTGGCAGGAAGAATAGAAACACAGAACATTTTTCAAATGGTGAGAAACGATGAAATGTTGGTATTCAGAGGGATTTGGGTGTCCTTGTACATAAATCACAGAAAGTTAACATGCAGGTACAGCAAATGGAGTGTTGGCCTTTATTGCCAGGGGGTTAGAGTACAATAGTGAGGAAGTCTTGCTGTAATGGTACAGGGTTTGGTGAGCCCCACACCTGGAGAGAGGACGGAGTGAAGGAGAAGGTGAGGAATAAGAAGTCCCAAAGGTGTTACACAGGGTGCATTATAAAACAAAATCTGACACCAAACCCACATGAGGAGAGATTAAGGCTGATGACCAAATGTTTGGTCAAAGAGGTTAGTTTAAAGGAACGTCTTTAAGCAGGAATGAGAGATAGAGAGACGGAGAGGTTTAGGGAAGGAATTCCCCAGTGTTAACAGGCAGTGACATTAATTCCTGATTGCCGGTAGAGATTTGTTAGGAAAGGGTATTAATGTTTACGGAGCCGAGACAGCTCGATGTGGAGAAGGAGCAAATCAGCCATGACCTGAGTGAATGGGCTGGACAGGTTCGAGGGGCCAAATGGCCTCCTCCTGTCTTCCTCAGGGATTTAGTAATATCACTGCCAATGTACTGATGGTTTCCTGTTTGAAAAGAGCTGACCAGGTCGGGGGTTCTCTCTGGTCTCCCCTAACCCACTCGCCAGCCTTGGAACGACTCATGGATTCATGTCGAATGGACTGAAACATACAAGATTCTGAGGGGACTTTACAGGGCGGATGCTGGGAGGATGTTCCCCTTGTGGGGGAGTCTAGAACGAGGGGGCACAGTTTAAAAATAAAGGGTCTCCCATGTATGACAAGGTGAGGAGGAATCTTTTTTATCTCAGTGGTTGGCTAGACTTTGGATTCTCTTCCCCAGAGAGCAGTGGAGGTTGGGTCATTGAATATATTCAAGGCTGAGTTAGACAGATTTATGATCAACAAGGGAGTCACGGGTTATGGGGGGCAGACAGGAACGTGGAGTTAAGGTCACTATCAGATCAGTCATGATCTTATAGAATGGCAGAACAGGCTTGATGGGCTGAATGGCCTACTCCTGTTCCTATTTCTTATGATCTTGTGTATAAATTGGAGGGTTTTCTCTCCACTA